>NW_012267300.1:6332866-6337271 GCF_000151885.1 Dipodomys ordii
CCCTTCGCGGCGGCGGCGGCGGAGTTCGGGTCCGACGGGCGCTTCCAGGCGGCTCGGGCTTCCGCTCTCATCCCAGCTTTGCGTTTGGGTGTCACTCGGTTTTGGGGACGGGACGCATTTGTAATAGGTTGCTACGTACATGGACTCGTTCCATAACTGTGGCCCATTTCGTGGTCCCAGTTGTCTGAGATCCGGTCGCACTCTTTTGGTAGTGAGCCTTTACTGTAAGCGATCTTCGCCCGGTGTGGCAACTATTTATTACTGTGCGTGTTTGTTCATCCTTCCCGCCCCCGCCCCGCCCCTTCCTGGTAGGCTAAGCTACGGCCTACACTGTTTATCATAGTCGCAACTGAGCTGCTCTCCTGCTGAGGCGTGGTAAGAACTCAGTAAATAACAAATACATACATACGCTTTCCTCGCTTGCTGGCTGTGTGCCCTTGAGAAATTATTCAACCTCTCTGTGCCTCTCAATTATAAATGGAGTGACTGACTTGAGGTTGTTATGAACGTTTAGGGACATAAGGCAAGTTGAACGCTAAGCACACAGCCAGGCATAGGAAATCCTAACTCACCATCAGTTACAGCAGACATTTTAAATTTTGGTGGTCCTTGGAATTACCGATTTCCTGTGACACAGGTTAATAAACAACTAATTGCAAATACTTTTTGAGTGGTTTCCCCCCACCCCCATTTCAGGCTTGTAACTAAGCAAGCATTTATTATATACATAGAAATACCAGTGTTTCTTTACTCATTTAATCCAAGCAACAACTCTATGAAGTAGATACAGATAGGGAAATGCACATTTGGAGAAGTTATTTTCCTCAAAATCTAGTATAGGATAAGCAGCCACAATCTGAAAATTGAAGTCTGAAATGTTCCCACAATCCTAAAGGTTTTTGAGCAATAACATGATGCCATAAGTGGAAAATTCCATACCATGAATTATTTAAAATACTGTATTGCATTACCTTCAGGTAATATACACCTACAGTGTGTAAGTATATATGAAATTTCATCTTTAGACTTAGGTCCCATCCTCACAGCACATTGGTATATGCAAATATTCCCCAAATACTTACCATGTGAGGGAACATGACACTGTACAAAAGAAAATGTACTTATTACCTACGTACGTAAATGTAACCCCGTTGTATATCACTTCTAATAATAAAATTAAAAAATTACTACAGCTCTGTGCAATCTGTAAATGGTAAGATAATGGAATATGAAAAGATAGTTTGTTTTCAAAAATGATAATATCGCGCTGGGAAGGTGGCTCAGTGCTAAGAGTACTTGCCTTGCATGTATTAGGCCCTGGGTTCGATTCCTCAGCACCACATAAGCAGAAAAAGCTGGAAGTGGTGCTGTGCTGTGGCTCAGTCTTGAACTGAAGAGCTGAGGGACAGTGCTCAGGCCCAGAATTCAGGCCCCGTGATCAACAAAACAAAACAAAAAAAAAATAATAATATCAGCCAGGGGCCAGTGGCTCACGCCTGTAGTCCTAGCTACTCAGGAGGCTGAGAGGTCAGGGACAGCACCCAGGCCCTAAGTTCAAGACCCACAACCAACAACAAAAAATAATATCTAATTTAAATATTGGTATATGTATTGATACTAGGGGTTAAACTCAGGATCTTGTACTCTCCCTTAGCTTTTCATTCAAGGTTAGTGCTTTATCACTTGAGCCACACCAACATTTTGGTTTGGTTTGGTTTGGCTGGTCCTGGGGCTTGAACTCAGGGCCTGGGCACTGTTCGCTCAAGGCTAGTGTTCTACCACTTTGAGCCACAGCTCTACTTCTGGTTTCCTAGTGGTTAGTTGGAGATAAGAGTCTGGGCTGGGGGGCTGGAAGGTGGCTCAGTGGTAGAGCACTTGCCTTGCATGCTTGAGGCCCTGGGTTCAATTCCTCAGCACCATATAAGCAAAAAGAAAAAAGCTGTAAGTGGTGCTGTGGCTCAAGTGGCAGAGTGCTAGCCTTGAGCTGAAGAGCTGAGGGACAGCGCCCAGGCCCAGAGTTCAGGCCCCACTACTGGACCAAAAAAAAAAAAGAATCTGGGCTGGGAAGATAGCTCAGTGGTAGAGTGCTTGCCTTGCATGCATGAGACCCTGGGTTTTATTCCTCAGCACCACATAAGCAGAAAAAGCTGCAAGTGGTACTGTAGCTCAAGTGGTAGAGTGCTAGCCTTGAGCTGAAGAGCTGCAGGACAGTGTACAACCAGAAAAAAAAAAAAAAAAAGAATCTCACAGACTTTCCTCCCCAGGTTGGCTTTGAACTATGATACTCAGATCTCAGTCTCCCGAGTAGGATTACAGGCATGAGCCATCAGCACCCAGCCCACACCAATATTTGTGTGTGTGTGTGTGTGTGTATGCTGGTCCTGGAGCTTGAACTCAGGCCTGGGCACTGTCTCTGAGCTTTTGTGCTCAAGACTAGAGCTCTATCATTTGAGTCACCCTTCCAGAGTTTTTATGATGCTTAATTGGAGATAAGAGTCTCAAGGCTGGCTTTGAACCATGGTTCTCAGATCTCTGTCAATCCTGGAGCTTGAACTCAGGTCCTGGACACTGTCTCTGAGCTTCTTTTTGCTCAAGTCTAGCATTCTGTCACTGGTTTGAACCAGTGCTCCACTGCTGGCTTTTTGGGGGGTTAGTTTATTGGAGATAGAGTCTCATGGATTTTTCTGCCTGGGCTGGCTTTGAACTATGACCCTCAGATATCAGCCTCCAGAATAGATAGGATTATAGGCATCAGCAACTGGTGCCTGTTTGGCTTAATTTACTTTCTTTTCTTCTCTCTCTCTCTCTCTCTCTCTCTCTCTCGCTCTCTTCTCTCTTTTTCCTCTCTCTCCCCCCCTCTTCTCTCTCTCGGTCTCTTTCTCTCTTCTCTCTGTCTCTGTCTCTCTCTCTCTCTTTCTCTTTCCTCTCCCCCTCCCCTTTCAATCCTGGGGCTTGATCTCAGAGTCTGGACACTGTTCCTGAGTTTCTTTGGATACTGTTCCTGAGTTTCTTTGTGCTCAAAGCTAACCCTTTAGTGCTTGAGCCACAGTGCCACTTCCAGCTTTTCCTGAATAGGTTATTGGAGATAAGAGTCTCATGGACTTTTCTGTCTGGGCTGCCTTCAAACAATGATCCTCAGATCTCAGCCTTCTGAGTAGCTAGGGTTACAGGTGTGAGCCACTGGTGCTCAGCTTCAAAAAAATTTTTTATAGTTTAAACTCCTATTTTTTTATTATGCTTAAGTGATTACATAAATTAAAAAATTTCATAGTCTTGTGAGATAGAGATACTTAGTAAAGTCACAAACACATTCTAACCTTCATGGGGCAAATTGTCTTTATCATAGTCTATAAAGTTTGTGAATTCCATGAGCTTTGACAATACAGCTGTTCTTCCACTCGGGTGATCTGTACATTTCTTTCCTTTGGCTTAGTGTTGGCCTCTTTCCCTCTCATTCCCTCCCTCCCATCACTGCCATTGAGTTGCTTAGTTCGTTTTGATCAATGTAGTGCATCTGATGGGTCCTGCTGTGTATGTTTTCCCCTGTTTCCCTCTGTTTCTGTGTCTTCCTCCTAGTTTCCCTCACGTGTGCACATATATACCATATATGTGGTCAGCAGCATGGGGTGATTTAGTAAT
Source organism: Dipodomys ordii (assembly GCF_000151885.1). NCBI lineage: Eukaryota > Metazoa > Chordata > Mammalia > Rodentia > Heteromyidae > Dipodomys > Dipodomys ordii. Next base: position 6,336,506 of record NW_012267300.1, read on the forward strand.
GATATGACCAGATTAGTGGAGGTCCTTTGTTTCTCAAATCTTGTTTACTTTGTTCTATCTCCTTATGTTTTGGATTTAATATCCACATATCAGGGAGACCATGTGCTGTTTGTCTCTTTGCTCTTGACTTACCTCACTCAAAATTATTTTTTTCTAGTTCCATCCATTTCCCTGTGAATGACATTAATTTGTCCTTTCTAATGGCTGCAAAATATTCCATTGTATATAGGTACCACAATTTTTGCATCTGTTCATCTGTGGTGGGGCATCTGGGTTGTTTCTATAAAATCTTGGCTATTGTGAACAGTTCAGCTTCAAATTTTTATTCAAGGCTTTTATACTGTACTCATAGGCACTGTGGAATGCTGACCACACCCCTAGGGAGTAGATGTTATTTTTAATACTAACTTTATAATTGAGGAAACTGAGTCATGTACATTTTAGCTACATTGCTCAATATCAAACTACTAGCATGTATAAGAACCCAGACTTGTCAGGTGCCAGTGACTCACACCTGTAATCTATTCAGTAAACTGAGGATTACAGTTCAAAGCCATCCTGGGGAAGGTAAGTCCATTGGATTCTTATCTCCAGTTAGCCAAAAAAAAAAAAAAAAAAAAGCCAGAAGTGGAGCTGTGGCTCAGCTTGTAAAGTTCTAACTTTGAGCACAAAAACTCATGGACAGGGGGCTGGGAAGGTGGCTCAGTGGTAGAGCGCTTGCCTTGCATGCCTAAGGCCCTGGGTTCGATTCCTCAGCACCACATAA
>NW_012267300.1:6341286-6346864 GCF_000151885.1 Dipodomys ordii
AGGAGTCTCACGGTCTCTCCTGCCCAGGCTGGCTTTGAACCGCGATCCTCAGATCTCAGCCTCCTGAGTAGCTAGGATTACAGGCGTGAGCCACCGGCGCCTGGCTTCTTTTTTCTTTTGAGACAGGGTCTCTCTAAGTTGCCCAGTCTGATCTTGAACTCACTACAGTGTCCCAAGCTGGCCTTGAACTTGCAATCTTTCTATATCAGCCTCCTAAATAGCTGGGATTACATATGAGTATACAACACTCAACTATCCAAATGGTTTCCTGACCATTACCTTAAATACTTGAGAGATTGTAACGATGAATAGTCAACTTTGACTTTATCTTGATACTATGTTCCCTGAGAGTAGCTGGATTGTTTCCCCATGGTGTGGGGCTTGAACTCAGGGCCTGGGCACTGTCCCTGAGCTTTTTTTGCTCAAGACTAGTACTCTACTACTTGAACCACAATGCCATTTTTGGCTTTTTCTGAGTAGTTTATTGGTTTGTTTTTTTGTTTTTTTGGGTCCGGTCATGGGGCCTGAACTCTGGGCCTGGGCGCTGTCCCTCAGCTCTTCAACTCAAGGCTAGCGCTCCACCACTTGAGCCACAGCTCCACTTCTGGCTTTTTTCTTTTTGCTTATGTGGTGCTGAGGAATCGAACCCAGGCCCTCTGGCATGCAAGGCATGTGCTCTACCATTAAGCCACCTTCCCAGCCCCTAAATAGTTTATTGGATAAGAATCTTATGGACTTTCCTGCCTAAGCTGGCTTTTGAACCACAATCCTCAGATTTCAGTGTCCTGAGTAGCTAGGATTATAGGCATGAGCCACTGGTGCTTGGCTAGAGTAGCTGGATTTGTTGTTTTAAGCTTTAGCATATCTTTTTTTTTTTTTTTTGTCTTGGGGCTTGAATTCTGGGCCTGGGAGCTTTCCCTGAGCTCTTCAGCTCAAGGCAAGTACTCTACCACTTGAGCCACAGCACCACCTAAGGTTTTCTGGTGGCTAATTAGAGATAAGATCTCACAGACTTTCCTACCCTGGCTGGCTTTGAACGATGATCCTCAGATCTCAGCCTCCTGAGTAGCTAGGATAATAGGCGTGAGCCACCCACACCCGTGGCTTCTTTTTAAGTAATATTTTCTTTCAATTATCTCACTTTTCTTATGGAGGGAAAAAAAGGAAAGAAAACAGGTGTCACCTTCAGTACACTGGCTTAAAAATCTTGATAGAGCCGGGCACTGGTGGCTCACGCCTGTAATCCCAGCTACTCAGGAGGCTAAGATCTGAGGATCGAAGTTCAAAGCCAGCCAGGGCAGGAAAGACCGTGAGACTCCTATCTCCGATAAACCACCAGAAAACTGGAAGTGGCACTGTAGCTTTGAGCTGAAGAGCTGAGGGACAGCGCCCAGGCCCAGAGTTCAGGCCCCACGACCGGACCCAAAAAAAAAAAAAAAAAAGAAAGAAAAACTCATGGACAGGACTGAGAATGGGGTATAGTGGTAGAGTGCTTGCCTAGCATGCATAAAACCGTGGGTTCTGTTCCTTAGTACCACATAAATAGAAAAAGCCAGAAGTGGCTCTGTGGCTCAAGTGGTAGAGTGCTAGCCTTGACCAAAAGAAGCTCAGGAACAGTGCTCAGGCCTTAGTTCAAGCCCCAGTACTAGCACCAAAAAGAAAAAAAAAAAGGAAGGAAAGAAAGAAAAGAAAAAAGCCCAGACTTGAGCTGTCTGGATCACAGTCCTTATTGTTAAATATGATTGATTCTAGAATCTTCAGAGCAAGGAATTATTTAACACCTGGATAAGTTCTAATATAGATTCTAAAACAGGTCGTTTGTAAATATGTGAAGAGGGAAGAGGTAATGTGTCAGTCAGACATTCATTTGTCTGCTTTTAGGTTTAGTCTTCTGCTTTCTATCTTTGAACTACGTTCTCCACAATCCCTTTCGGCATGACTTTGTTTTAGGTTTTGCTGTGGAGAGGCACTAGTAGGAGATTGGTGGGAGGGGAAGGACTCAGGATGTGCCCTATTCCCCTACTTCAGCTCTGTGTCCAGTAGGAGTCGTGCTGCGTCCAAAGTTCCAGCTCTCCTGGGCAGCCTGACCTCTAGGTTCTGGAACGCTTTGTTCCTCCACCTTCCTTTGTTTCTAATACATGGACTACCTCATTATCTCCCTTTTGACACTTCAGCAATTTAATCATATTTGTGACTATTCCTCTTCTTTATTTTATTTTATTTTTTTTAATTTTGCTGGTCCTGGGGCTTGAACTCAGAGTATAGGTGCTGTCACTGAGCATCTTTATGCTCAAGGCTAGTGCTCTTCCACTTGAGCCACAGCACCACTTCCGTCTTTTTCTGAGTAGTTTATTGGACATAAGAGTCTCCTAGACTTTCCTGCCTGGGCTGGCTTCGAACTGCTATCCTCAGATTTCAGCCTCCTGATAGCTAGGATTACAGGTGTGAGCAAGCTGGACTATTCCTCTTCTTCTGTTGAACTCTCTGGCATGGCATAGACTGCTTTTCTGACCAGATGCTAGCCCTTGAGATGATCATCCCTAGTAGCTGGCACAACCAGACACATTGTTCTGAAAACATTCTCTTTTCAGAAGCATTACGTAGGCAATATCATAAACTTAGAGTATCTGGATTCAAGCCAATGGTGCAATATGGACTAAATGATAATAAAACTAGCAGTACTATACATTTGTGGTATACATAACAAACCTGACATCACTGGTAGAGTGCCAGTGAAAAGCCAAGGAAGGGCTCAAGGCACTCAGTTAAAGCCCCGATACTGGATGCAAAAAGTGAAAAACCATTAGTGTAGATCATGAGTTAATCAGGTTTTAAGATGACATGACTTGGAATCAAAGGGAGGAGATAATAAAGTCTATAAAGATTTTGACACAATAAAACAAAGAGTGAAAAATATTTTGACAGCTGGGCACTGGCCACTCATATCTGTATTTCTAGTTACTTAGGAGAATGAGATCTGAGGATCAAGGTTTGAAGCCAGCCTGGGAAGACAAACCCTAGAGATTCTTGCCTCAAATTAGCTAACAAAAAGACAGACCTGGAGCTGTGGCTCAAATAGTAGAGCACTAGCATTAAGCACAAAAGCCCAGGGACAATGCCTCGGCCCCAAGTTCAAGTCCCAGGACTTACATCCCCCTCAAAAAACTTTTTGATAACCTAAAATGATGGATTCAATGGATCTGAGCTATCTGTAGTGACAAAGATAAAAAGTAAAATACTACTTTTAGTTAAAAAATACATTATAGGGCTGGGAAGGTGGCTCAGTGGTAGAGCGCTTGCCTTGCATCCATGAAGCCCTGGGTTCGATTCTTAACGCCACATAAGCAAAAAGTAAAAAGCCGAAAGTGGCACTAGCCTTGAGCTGAAGAGCTGTAACAGTGCCCAGGCCCAGAGTTCAGGCCCCACAACCCAATCCAAAAAATAAATAAATAAAAATAAAAATACATTATAAAAAGGAGCCAGGCTACTGAGGAGGCTGACATCTGAGGCTTTGAAGCCAGCACAGGCAGAAGAGTCTCCATGAGACTCTTAGCTCCAATTAACCACTTAAAAACTGGAAGTAGAGGGCTGGGAAGGTGGCTCAGTGGTAGAGTGCTTGCCTTGCATTCATGAGACCCTGGCTTTGATTCTTCAGCACCACATAAGCAGAAAAAGTCAGAAGTGGTGCTGTAATAGAGCACTAGCCTTGAGCTGAAGAGCTGAGGGACAATGCTCAGGCCCAGAGTTCAGGCCCCATGACTGACAAAATAGATAGATAGATAAAGCAAAATACTACTTTTAGGTTAACAATAACAAATTTCAGGCTGGGAATGTAGCTCAGTGGTAGAGTACTTGCCTAGCATCCAGGAAGCCATTCCTCAGTACCCCATAAACATAAAAAGCTAGAAGTGGCACTGTGGCTCAAGTGGTAGAGTGCTAGCCTCAAGCTAAAGAAGCTTAGGGATGGTGCCTAAACCCTGAAGGGTTTTTGTTTTTTGTTTTTTTTTCAGTCTGGGCCTGGGTGCTATCCCTCAGCTCTTCAGCGCAAGGCTAGCACTCTACCACTTGAGCCTTGGTACCACTTCCGGTTTTCTGAGTGGATTATTGGAGATAAGAGTCTCCAGGACCTTCCAGCCTCGGCTGGCTTTAAACCTTGATCCTCAGATCTCAGCCTCTTGAGTAGCTAGGATTATAGGCGAGAGCCACCCTTACCTGGCTCTAAACCCTGAGTTTAAGCCCCAGGACTGGCAAAACAAAAATGAAAGCAAAACAAGAATTAAAAAAAAAAACATATTTCAAAAAGGAAACTAGCTGTTGTTTGTGTGAAGTGGAATCAAAATTTCAGTTGAATTTAAATACATATACATGTCAGCATGGTGCGGTTGCATGAAAACTAACCTGTTAGGCATGGTGGTATTCATCTCAAATACCACACTAGCAGAAAGGCCCAGGAAAGGAAACCAGTCTGAGCAACAAAAGCAGAACCTGTCTGTAAATTGGGTGTGGTGGCTCTTGCTTGTAACCTTAGCTGCTAAGGGGCTGAGATTAGAGGACTTTAGTTTAAAGGCAGCCTGGACAGGAACGTCTTTGAAACTCTTATCTCCAACTAATCACCAAGAAACCACAAATGGAACTGTAGCTTTAGAAAAGCTTAGGGACAGCACCCAGGCTGGCTTGAAGCAGTGATTCTCCAGACCTCAGCCTCCTGAGTAGTTAGGATTACAAGCATCAGCTGTTGGTGCATCAGCCACTGGTTTCCTCTCATTGTGTCAGGAGCAGACTAACTAGCTTATTGGAGATAAGATTCTTAGGGACTTCTTGGGCTGGCTTTGAACTGTGATCCTCAGATCTCAGCCACTTAGTAGCTAGGATTACAGGTGTGGGCTCCCATTGCCTGGCTTCTTTTTCTTTTTATGCCTGTACTTGGTCTTGAACTTAGCCTTGAGCTCTTGCTCAGCTTTTTCAAGTGGTCCTCTAACCATTTGAGCCATACCTCTAAATCTGAGTTTTTGTTGGTTAATTGGAAATAAGAATCTTATAGGAAGTAGTGCTGTGGCTCACGTGGTAGAGTGCTAGCCTTGAGTTGAAGAGCTGAGGGATAGCGCTCAGACCTAGAGTTCAAGCCCCATGACCAACTCCTCCTCATAGATTTGTCTGTCTGGATGGTTTAGAACTGAGATCCTTAGATCTTAGCCTCCTGAGTATCTAGAAATGACTTTTTTATTCTCTCTCTCTCTTTCTCTATTTATCTTTTCTTGCTAGTCCTGAGGTGCTGTTCCTGAGTTTCTTTTGCTCAAGGCTATCACTTTAACACTTGAACTACTGCTCCACTTCTGGCTTTTTCTGAGTAGTTTATTAGAGATAAGAGTCTCATGGACTTTCCTGCTCTGGCTGGCTTTGAACTGCAATTCTTAGATCTTACTCTCCTGAGTAGCTAGGACTACAGGTATGAGCCACCAGCACCCGTCTCACTCTTTTCTTTTTTCTTTTTTTTATTTTTCTTTTTCTTTTTTTGGCGGTTGTGGGGCTTGAACTCTGGGCCTGGGCGCTGTCCCTCAGCTCTTCAGCTCAAGGCGAG
>NW_012267300.1:6348299-6375050 GCF_000151885.1 Dipodomys ordii
TGAGGGACAGCGCCGAGTTCAAGCCCCACGACTGACAAAAAAAAAAAAAATCTTGATAGAGTTCCTATTCATCACTACATTTTCTTTTTTTTTTCAGTCAGTCATGGGGCTTGAACTCTGGGTCTGGGCTCTGTCCCTCAGCTTTTCAGCTCAAGGCAAGCACTCTACCATTTGAGCCACAGTACCACTTACAGTTTTCTGGTGGTTTATTGGAGATAAGAGTCTCGTGGACTTTTCTGCCTGGGCTGGCTTTGAACTGTGATCCTCAGATCTCAGCCTCCTGAGTAGCTAAGATTAAAGGCATAAGCCACCAGTGCCCGGCTAGTATATTTCTTTTTTAAAAAAAATTTTTTAGTGCATCGTGGGGCTTGAACTCTGGACCTGGGCGCTGTCCCTCAGCTCTTCAGTTCAAGGTTAGTGCTCTACCATTTGAGCCACAGCGCCACTTCCAGCCTTTTCTGAGGCTGGTGCTGAGGAATCGAACCCAGGGCCTCATTCATGCAAGGCAAGCAAGCACTCTGCCACTAAGCCACCTTCCCAGCCCTTCTTTTTTGTTTTTTGTTTCATTTTTCTCTCCTTTTCTTGTCAGTCCTGCCTGGGGCTTGAACTCAGGGATTGGACACTGTCCCTGAGCTTCTTTTGCTCAAGGCTAGCACTCTACCACTTGAGCCACAGCCACTTCTGGCTTTTTATGTTTATGTGTTGCTGAGGAATGGAACCCAGGGCTTCATGCATGCTAGGCAAACACTCTTATTACTAACCCACATTCCTAGCCCTCATTAGCTACATTTTTTTTATGTTCCATATCATTACAGGCTGATTCGTGATGCTAAACTTGCTATATATTAAGGATCCTCTTGCTTTCAGTTTCAAAAACATCTCCTTATTTGGTGCCGTGCCTCATACCTGAAGTCCTAGCTACTCAGGAGGCTGAGATCTGAAGATCCCAGTTTGAACAAGCTGAGGCAGACAAATCTGAGAAACTTCTATCTCCAGTTAAGTAGCAAAAAAAATTAAAAAAAAAGAGTGCCAGCCATGAGCAGGCAGGCCTTGGGTTCAAATTCTCCCCTTTCCAAAACCAAGCAAACAAAAACACTTTTCTTCAAGCCTTTACTTATAGGCCATTGTGGTGACATTCATAGTTGCTTTAAGGCATGTAAATCTTACTGACACCTCAGTCCCTTAAGTTTCTGCCTATTGCCTAATTGCAAAGTCACCTACATTTTAGATATTTGTCATAGAAGCTCTCTCTCTGATATCTAAATCTGCATTGGTTGCTGAATGATAAATTACCCCAAGTGTTAAAAATTTAAAGAAATAGGGGACTGGGAAGGTGGCTCAGTGGTAGAGTGCTTGCCTTGCATGCATGAGGCCCTGGGTTCGATTCCTCAGCACCACATAAGCAAAAAGCAAAAAAGAGCTGGAAGTGGTGCTGTGGCTCAAGTGGTAGAGCGCTAGCCTTGAGCTGAAGAGCTGAGGGACAGCGCCCAGGCCCAGAGTTCAGGCCCCACAACCAGACCCCCCCAAAAAAATTTAAAAGAAATAAACAGTGCCAGGTGCTGGTGGCTCATGCCTGTAATCCTAGCTACTCAGGAGGCTGAGATCTGAGGATCAAAGTTCAAAGCCAGCCTGGGCAGGAAAGGACATGAGACTCTTATCTCCAATAAACCACCAGAAAACCAGAAGTGGCACTGTGGCTCAATTGGTAGAATGCTTACCTTGAGCTGAAGAGTTGGGGGACAGCGACCAGGCCCAGAGTTCAAGCCCCACAACCGACAAAAGGAAAGAAACAATGTCTTATTATCTCCATTTGTTTGTGCTGGGAATTTGAGGCTAACTTGCCCTGATGACCCTGGCTCAAGGTCTCCCATTTAACTGTGGTTAAGGTTTTAACCATGCAGTAGTGGTCAGGAGGCCTGACAGGAGCTGGAGGTGAGTCATATTATACTAGATGCTAAAATAAGGCCAGAGAAGTTAGGGGTGAGAAAAAGTCCCTGGAGTGAGAAGACAGAGTCAAGAAGACCTCTTAGGAAGTAGTTTTGATAAATGTGATGCAGATACACAGGTTGGGTTGAAAAGAAGGCAGAGATGGTAGTACATGCCTGTAATCCCAGGACTTGGGAGGCTAAGGCTGGAGGATCATGAGTTGGAGCTAGCCTGGGCTACATAATGAAGATTCTATCACACACACACACACACACACACACACACACACACACACACACACCCCTTGTACACCCTGGGGATAAGGGAAGAGAGAGGAAGAGAGAAACTTTGGCTGGGAAAAAGGAAAAAACAGGGGGCGAGGCACATCTGGAAATTATGTAGAATCCAGGAGAGAGTTTTTCCATGGGAAACCTCTCTGTTTGAAGGGGAGGAAGAATTGAAGACCCTACCATATGTTTATGAAGAGTGAATCCATGCTTGGAAAGAAAATGAGATACAAGTTAGTTTCTTACACGGTGTATGGATACCCTTCCCAGGGTAATGACCTCAATGTGCCCATTTTTTGGAGCCTCTATCACAAAACTGAGAACTACTCAGATGGAGGATGGAGAATTGAGGTTTGAAGCCAGCCCAGGGAAAGAAAGTCCCTGAGACTCATCTCCAATTAATAACCAAAAAGCTGGAAGTACAGGTATGGGCTAAAGTGGTAAAGCACCAGCCTTGATTGAAAAAGCTAAGTGAGGGGCTGGGAAGGTGGCTCCGTGGTAGAGTGCTTGCCTTGCATGCAGGAGGCCCCAGGTTCAATTCCTCAGCACCACATAAGCAGAAAAAGCTGGATGTGGTGCTGTGGCTCAAGTGGAATAGCGCTAGCCTTGACCTGAAGAGCTGAGGGGCAGTGTCCAGGCTCAGCGTTCAGGCCCCATGACCGGCAAAAAAAAAAAAAAAAGGCAGAAAAAGCCAGAAGTGGCGCTGTGGTTCAAGAGGTTGAGTGCTATCCTTGAGCTGAAGAGCTGAGGGACAGCGCCCAGGCCCAAAATTCAGGCCCCATGACTGACAGAAAAAAAAAATGGTGAGAGTACAAGGCCCTGAGTTTAAACTGCAGCACTAGCACAACCATATATTTAAAATGAAAAACTGTAGCACAAAAAATGCAATAATATAGTACTTCGTACAAGATAGCAACAGGAATTTTTTTAAAGGATATTCATAATTGTGAAACTGGGACTAAGGAATTCTTGTCATGGGGTGGAGAGGAAGATAAGAGGATGGGTGCATGCTGGATGTTAGAAACTCACACCTGTCATTCCTAGATGCACAGAAGGCTGAGATCTTGAGGGTGACCATTGAAAGTTAGTCAAGAAAAGTGTAGAAAAGTCTATGAGACTCCATCTCCAAAAAACCCGGCAAAACTCAGGGCCAGAAGCATGGTTTAAGTGGTAGAGTGCTAACCAAGTAAGTGTAAAGCCTCGAGTTCAAACCCCAGTTTAAAAAAACAAAAACTGCGGTGCACTCGTTTACATTTGAAATACTAGCTATTCACGAGGCTGGGATCTGAGGATCGAAGTTTGAAGCCAGCTGGGGCAGAAAAGACTAAAATTATTTTCTCCAATTAACCACCAAAAAGCTACAACTGGAGATGTGGCTGAAGTGGTAGAGCGCCAGTGAAAAAGTCACGCTGAACTAATAAAGAGGACAGCAGGCCTTGTACAGAGAGAGCTCCAAGATATTCTGCAGTGCAGGAACAGCCTCGCTAGGACTCCTGACCCTGCCTGGGGTCAGAGGCTGGTATCCTCCCCTGATCAATGCCTGGAGGCGTCCACAGGAAGGCAGTGTGGACAATTCGTGGGGGCTCTGAGGGTACCGTGAACTCTCAGCCCTTCCCTCCGGCAGCCCCTCCATCCAGAAGCCCCTCTACTGCCTCTCCTCCCAGGAGTCAGCAAGGGCTGCAGAGTAACCTCCTCACTGGGACGGAAACTCTGACGTTTCCCTCTCTGCAGCTGGAAGGCTAAGAAAAGCTAGTCTGCCTGTCTAGTCCAGAGTCCCACCCCTTTAAGTACAGGTGTCCAGAGTGGAAATCGGTGAAGGGGGAAGAGGGAAGGGAGGGCTGGTGGCATCCTTGGCCCGGATTGCTCTGGCTTCTCCCTTTCCCCTCTTCACTATCCTGAGTCCAATCTGCAGTTCCAACGCCCAGCACAAGGGGGTGCCACCACCTAGCAAACTGCCCAGGGGACTGCTGGGGCGGGAGAGCCTGAGTGGGATGGGTGTTTCTCTAGGTCTCCCCACACCCCCACCCCACTGCTTTTCTCCACGTAGAGCTCACGTGCAGTTTTGAGAGGGATGGGTTAGGAATGGGGAAGCACGTGGCGACATCTGGCATTGAGTTTAGAAGTGTGGGGATGGTCTAGCCTGCCTTGCTATACCCTCCAGGTCAGAGTACTGGATGGGCCACAAAAGGGCAGCAGTAGGGTGGGAAGTAGAGAGTTGCAGAAAGGCAGCGGTGGGGTAGGGAGCAGGGAGGTTAGCACTTCCCAAAGAGTTGGGGTGACACTACCTAATAGCACTCCCAGATTAAGGGCAGGCTAGGTAGCATTGCGGGGAGTGGCAGGTAGGCCCTATAGTAACAAAGAAGAGGTCTATGATGTATGAGCTACTTCACCTTGGCACACACACACACACCACATATACACACATACACACTTAAAATTTTTTCCTTCCTTCCTTCCTTTCTTTCTCTCTCTCTCTCTCTTTCTTTCTTTTTTGCTGGTCCTGAGACTTGAACTCAGAGCCTGTTCACTGTCCCTGAGCCTCTATGTGCTCAAGGCTTGTGCTCTACCACTTGAGCCACAACACCAGTTCTGGCCTTTTCTGAGTAGTTTATTGGAGATGAGTCTCATGGACTTTCCTGCCCAGGCTGGCTTTGAATGATGATCCTCAGATCTCAGCTTCCTGAGTAGCTATGATTATAGGCATGAGCCCCTGGTTCCCGGTTCATATTTATATTTTAATTTAAAACAAACAAACACAGGGGCTGGGAAGATGGCTCAGTGGTAGAGTGCTTACCTTGCATGCATGAGGCCCCGTTTGATTCCTCAGCACCACATAAGCAGAAAAAGCAGGAAGTGGTACTGTGGCTCAGGTGGTAGAGTGCTAAGGTTGAGCCAAAAGCTCAGGGACAGCTCCCAGGCCCAGAGTTCAGGCCTCAGGACCAGAAAAAACAAAAACAAAAAAAAAAACAACCAACCCACAAAAACACAAACTCTCTGGTACTGGGGATTGAGCCCAAGGGCCCAGTACTTAAGCTATTGTTTCTGACCTAGGTTCTCATTAAGCGCTATAATCATGTTAATCAACATTGAATTCATGATCCTCATATCTTACCTCCTGGGTAGCTAGGATTACAAGTGTGAACCATTATGCTTGACTTCCCTAGCATTTTTAGAAAGCCTCAGTCTTGGTGGTGCATGCATGTAACCCATCATTTGGGAGCCTGAGACAATAGACTCTCCAGTTTCCAGGTCAAAAGTGGCATAGAAAATACTATTTCAAAACAAAACAACCACCAAACAATTTTGCAAGACTGAAGTTGTGACTTGGAGGATCACATGTTTGGGCAGGAAAGTTCAATAGACTCTATCTCTAAAGTAACCAGCAGGGGCTGGGAAGGTGGCTCAGTGGTAGAGTGCTTGCCTTGCATACCTGAGGCCCTGGGTTCGATTCCTCAGCACCACATAAAGAAAAAAGCCAGAAGTGGCACTGTGGCTCTAGTGGTAGAGCGCCCAGGCCCAGAGTTCAGGCCCTACAACTGGACACCCCCCAAAAAAAAAGAACTCAAGGCCTTGAATTCAAGCCCTAGTACCTATACACACACACACAAAATAAATAAATCAGAAGGAGGGCAACAGCTGTGGGCTCCACTCTCAGCATCCCTAATTTGAAAATTTAACATATGAAGAATTGTCTGCCATGTCTGAGCATACTAACTCATTATTATAGTCATCAAAATTTGTTAAAACTCTTATCTCCAATGAACTACCAAAAAGTCAGAAGTGGAGATGTGGTGCAAGTGGTTGAGCACCAGCCTTAAACAAACAACAACAAAACAAAACAACTAAAAAAAAAAAAACTCGGGACTGGGAAGGTGGCTTAGTGGTAGAGCGCTTGCCTTGCATGCCTGAGGCCCTGGGTTCGATTCCTTAGCACCACAGAAGCAAAAAAAAAGAGAAAAAAGCCTGAAGTGGCGCTGTAGCTCAAGTGGTAGAGTGCTAGCCTTGAGCTGAAGAGCTGAGGTACCGCACCCAGGCCCAGAGTTCATGCCCCACTACCAGACCCAAAAAAAACAAACAAACAAACAAAAAAAACCAACCAACTAAGGGATAGAGCCCAGGCCCTGAGTTCAAGCCTTAGCACTGGTGCATGCACGTGCACACACACACACACATGCACACACAGTATAATGGACTTTCCTGCCTAAGGTGGCTTTGAGCTATGATCTTCAGATCTTATTTCCTGAGTTAGGATTACAGGCTTGAGCCACTGGTGCCTGGCTCCTGTTTCCTGGTAGGCCTTCTGAGGCACCTGCTGGAGCTCCTACATGGGAAATCCAGCTTTGCCTCATGTAGACCCCCATGCTGCCCAAGTCAAGGAAGTGCAAAGTGGGAAGTCAAGTGAGTATTCAGGATGTGAGCTATAGTGAGGCAGCTCCCAGACCCGGCCTGCTCTCTGACTCAATGAGCTACTTCAGGCACTTTTTTGAAGGAAGTCCTTCCGTCTATTCATTAGGTCTGTTCTGCCTTTTTTTTTCCTTCTGGTCCTGGGGCTTAAACTCTGGGCCTGGGTACTATCCCTGAGCTTTTGTGCTCAAGGCTAGTGTTCTTGAGCCACAGCTCTAGTTCTACCTTGTGTGTGTGTGTGTGTGTGTGTGTGTGTGTGTGTGTGTGTGTAGATAAAAGTCTCATGGACATTCCTACCCTGGCCAGCTTTGAACCATAATCCTCAAATCTCAGGCTCCTGAGCAGCTAGGATTACAGGCGTGAGCCACCAGCGCCCTGAGCCTGGCTCTGCTGCTCTTTTGTACTCTGGTGTGGGTCTTTGGGAGCAGGGAATAAGGGGCTTCAAGAAATGCCAGGCTTGCCCAGGAGCTGGTGGCTCAAGCCCGTAATCCTACCTACTCAAGAGACTGAGATCTGAGGATCAGAGTTTGAAGCCAGCCTGGCCAGGAAAGTCCCTGAGACTTCTTTTCAATAAACCACTAGAAAACCGGAAGTGGTGCTGTGGCTCACGCGGTAGAGCGCTCACCTTGAGTTGAAGAACACAGGGACAGTGCCCAAGCCAAGAGTTTAAGCCCCACAACCAACAACAACAACAAAAAAGCTGGGCTCATCATGGAGGCAGAGAAAGCTGCTCCCTGGGGGTAGGATGGCAGCCCTGGTTAGAGGATACTGCTGTGGAAACCCTGGGCCAGGACTGATGGCAGAAAAGGACAGGAGAGGGAGGCTGGGCCTGGCTGGGGAAGGCTGGCCTGGAAGGAGCTGAGCCGTCGGCGCTGGGCCAGAGTGGAAAGTATGTGTGTGAGCTCACTTGGAAGGTGGCTTTAGGCCAGTCGGGCTAGCCTCCCTTCCAGGCCCTGGCTGCCTAGCCCCTCATGGACTTTTCTAGGGTTCCCCAGTCCCCCAAGACTGAAGGACAAGGGTAGAAACCCCAGGGGTGGGCTGGGAATGTGCTTAGTGGTAGAGTGCTTGCCTAGCATGCATGAAGCCCTGCGTTCCATTCCTCAGTACCACATAAACAGAAAAGGCTGGAAGTGGCACTGTGGCTCAAGTAGTAGACTGCTAGCCTTGAGCAAAAGAAGTTCAGGGACAGTGCCCAGACCCTGAATTCAAGCCCCAGGACAGGCAGAGAAAGGGAGAGAGAGAGAGAGAGAGAATAAAGAAACCCCCAGGGGTAGGGTAGATGTATAATACTGGTCTCTTCAAGGATGTGAACTGAGATTTGGTGTGGTCCGAAGGGGATACAAGGGCCGCAGGAGACCCTGGCTAGAGTTCCTTGGGGACCTTAGGAGCTTGGTACCAACCCAGAGAGCATCTGCCTCCCCCTAGGCTCTTGAGCATAGCTGCTCACTACCCCTTTTCCCTTTCCCTAGCTGCTGTCACAGTCCACCGTCCCTTTGGTGCCTTCTCTCTCTGGCCTTTTGGTATCAGTATTGGAGCTTAAATTCAGGGCCTGGGTGCTATCCCTTAGTTTTTGTCACTCAAGGCTGGGACTCTACCTCTTCTTCCTTTCAGAATGCCTGTTTTTCTTCCCCCCCCCAAAAGGGAAGTGAAGGACTTCAAGGTGACTTCCTGAGGAAGACCCTTTCTCTCTGCTCCCTGTTGCCCTCCTGCCCCTGTACTATAGTGCTGTATGACGTGACCAGCAGGCTGCCTGTGCTGATACATCCTCAGCACACACTAGCATGTGTCCACTCAGCGACACAGGAGCCACACTATGAGATACCTCACCCACCTTATCAAACCCTAGCTATGAAGGAGGCTGAGATCTGAGGAGCTCAATGCAAAACCAGCCAGAGCACTCAAGTTGGTGAGACTCTTCTCTCCAATTAACCCCCAAAAGCAGAAGTAGAGGTGTGGCTCAAGTAGTAGAGTACCAGTCTTGAGCAAAAAGCTAAGGGACAGCAGCCAGGCCTTGAGTTCAAGCCCTACCTAAAGAGAGAGAGAGAAAAAGAGATCTTGTCAGAAAATCAGTCATGTCAGGATTTTCAGCTGCGGTCCTAAGCAGGTCATTTGTCTTTTTTTATTTTAGGTCTCCCTTCCTTCCTGGATGAAATGGGGGCCATGTTATTGCCTGCTTGGCTGTGGACCGTGAGGACCTCAGCAGGCGCTAGGTCCTCTCCTGGGAAGGGAAGACACACAGGGATAGAGAGGACTGGGAAGTCTGTCAGAAGGCAGGGAGAGGAGTCCTGGGGGAAATTTGCAGGGGGTTACCCAGATCTTCTGTGGCTGAGGGTGTTCCCCTCCAATGGGCGAGACTCCTCTTCCACCTTCCCTTCCCAGCCCACTGACCCAATGCCTGGCTGGCAACCCTGACACTTAGGCCCAGCTGGTGGCAGAAACCTTGGAGAAGGGGAGATGATGAGAGGGAAGTGCTTGGCCCCCTCCAAATGTGTGGGGTGCACTGGTGAGCAGAGCACTGCTCCTCCTTGACCCTTGTTCTCAGTCCAGCAATTTCTCAGACCTATTTTCCTGGGCTCTGCCCAGGAAATCGCCTTGAAGATTCCCGTTGGCTTTCTCCTGGCCGCTGAGACTCACAAGCACTGCTTTCGAATAAAGGAACTTGGAACCAAGGAATTGGGTCAGGCCCAATGGACAAACCAGGCCAGGGCAGAGAAAGCATTTTGCAGATCTTCAGGAGCCACAGGGCCCTCTGTCTCCTGTCACCTCGGCCTGATCCCAGAGTTCTTGCAAGTGGGGCCTTGTGATCACTGAGACCCCTCCCAGGGTCACAGGGCAGCTTCTCTGGGATGGAACAGGCAGCCCCCAGCCTGTCAGAGGCACAGGATCCCCTGTAGCCCCCACAGTTCTGAGTGTGAAGTCAGGCTTCTACCTCTTCTCCCTTTGTCTCTAGTCCTCCCCTCCCATCTCTCCCCCTTGGCTTCAGAGAGCATCTTGTGATTCCAGAATCATGGCCAAATAATTTCCTCGTGATGGGGAAACCGCACTCCAGCCACAGGAGCCTTAGGCTCCCCCTCTCCTTCCCTCTGGCAGCCCCTCTCCCCGGGCTCTTCGCTGGCTCCAGCTGTGTTTTGCAGAACTCCCACTGGATAACATCTGTAATTGTCTCCAGATGTGGACCACAAAAAACACAAAGGGGCCATGAGCTCATCTTTGGAGTTTCTTGCCACAAGCTTGGGTCCTACCACCCCCAGATGCCCTTGACTTCCTTGAGTTATCTTGTCAGTACCCATCCCCTCTGCTGGAGGTGTTTGGGGGAGACACTGTCCAACTACACTAGAACACATAGGCCCTGCCAAACAGCTGTTGGCAGGGGAGGTGCCAGGGTCAGGGTTCTTGGCTGGTAGGACGGTGGGGGTAACCCCTTCTGCCAAAGCAATCACACTAACCCCCTTGAAGGGCAGCTGTGTGGATGCCTGGCATGGGTGGGGCCAGGGCTCTTGGAAGTGGGCTGTGGAGGGACCTGGGCTGGAGCCCAGCGGGCTGGGCTGAGGCAGGAAGGGAAGGCGGTAAAGGAAAAGGGCTGCTCTCCTCCAGTGGAGCTGACTCAGCAACTGAGCTGATCCCGCCCTTCAGGCTGGTTTTGGAGGAAGGGTGGGCCTACAGCCTGAGAACCTTGTCTGGGGCAGAAGTTTCTAAAGAAAGAGGACACAAAGCCTAATTATTCTGCCCTTCCAACCTGACCATCCTGGTTCCTTAGGGGCACTTGAGGGTCACTTTGCTACCAGAAGCTAGGGTCTGTTCCTGTGGTTGCCTTCTGCCCCTACAGCAGAGTCCAGGCTGGGAAAGAGCCTGCCACTGAGCCCCAGATTGAGCACAATCAGTCATGGTTCACAATTGTGGGTCACAACCCTGCTATAGGAAGAGATGTGAGAAAACTGAGGGTCTGTGGCCAGCTCACACAGCAGGGTAATGCAATTTAGGAAGATTTTTTCCCACTGGCTGTGTCTTGACCACTTCCTCAGTCTCAAAGGCAGCCTTTTAAGGCAGGTTGGGGGAAGAACAGCTGGCATCTCTCATCTGCTCCTCTGCCCCCAAGGAGGTGTGCCCCACTCCCCAACTCTGGCTCCTAAATCCCTGGTTAATCCACCAAGAAGAAATGTGTTCTTCCGTGCAAAATACCAAACCCCACCTCTTGGAAAGCAATGCTTAGGATGTCTACTCACTTCCTTTCCAGCCCTTCTCAACCACGTGCCCTCACCCTGGTATTCCGACACAGAATTACAACCAAACATAGATCGTGAAACAGTTTATTCTTTGTGGAAAGGTTGAACAAGGTCAAAAATGTCCTTAGAGGGCACTGACCCAGCCCCGCCCCGCAGGTTCCTGGGGTCAGATGCCTCTGCCCCCCACCCCCACCCCTCCCCCTCATTAACAAAAAGGAACAATTTGAATGGAGTTCATATATAATAATTATAATAAAAATATACATTAAACAAAAAAAACAACAAACAAAACAAATTTAGCTGAACTGCCAGCACCGTTCATCCCATTTCCCCTCCCCCCATGCCCTCCCCCCCTGACATCCCTCTTCTCTCGCTCCCTCCACAGGGTCTCTCACTCTTAAGTCCCCAGTACCATGACCACCTTTGGTGGCCGAAGGAGACTTCAAATGGATGGGCTGGGTGGGAAGGAGGAGGACAGTACACCACGGGTAAGATGGGCTGAGGCATGTGGGTACCTAGGAAAGGGTCCACCTCATCAAGACATAGCCAGGCACCTGCCCCTCACTGGGGTAGTGAGACTGACTGAGCATTTCCAGGTCTCTGAGGCCTTCTCTGGTCCCACAAATACGTTACTTCTCTCAGTAAGGTCCCGAGTCTCCTGTCCTGAGAGCTCCAACAAAATGTACCCTCCCCTGGGTACCCCAATCCACCTGGTAGTGCCCTTGTGGCCTGCCCAGCCCCTAACCATACACTGCTGCCACACTTCACTTCCTGTCTCCTTTGGTTACTCTGCCCTTGGGTCCCAGCCCCAGGTGCCTGCATTTGAACAAGGCTCTCCAGGCCCATCTCTGGGGCTCTAGACACAAGCATCTCTCTTTGGTCCCACTCTACCTTAGGCTACACTCCTCAGCTCTTCCAATCTTGAGATTCCCACCCAAGGCTAACATTCGAGAGGGGTTAGGGCTGCCAAAGACTCCTTCAGCCCCAGTTTAGTCCTTAATGGCTAAGGCACTTGCTTTGGAAGTTTTCCTGGGAGGGAAAGGCAGAGAGAGCTCTTTGTGGATCTTGACTGAGCAAGCCACCAAACACCTCTTTGAATTTACCTGCCAAGGTCTTAAGGTGATGGAGCAATCCTCACCCCCTCACGTTCTCAGGGACCTTCACCCTCCCCACAAGAAGATCTGATTCCAATCAGCCAAAGAATGGCTGGAGACTGCCAATTGAGGACACCTGAGGCTTCCCGGACTGGAGTCCCCAGAGCCTCCTGAGGTCAGAGTTCAGAGGTTTAAGGTATGTCCAGGGATGGAAAAGGAGCAGATGACCCCATTTGACCTTTGCCAGTGAGGTCTGAGGGTCCTGCCTTCAAGCGTAGAACCCCCATGACATTCACAAAGAGGCTGAACACATACCAAGCTACAAGGCTCCCCTGAGGCTGGAAGGGACCCCAACTGAGTCCTCAGGGAAGGCCTAGGGAAGAAGTGATGCCAGGAGTGAGGGGTGGGAAAGGCCAGACAGGGGATACAGAAGGGAGGCTGGAGGGAAGGGGCTCAGGATGAGTGGGAACAACCCACCCACTACCACATGCTGCTACTGCCTTCACAAGCAAAGTCCTCAAGGTAGCAGTGGGTGAGCCAGCGGTGGGGGTCAGACCTTGTCCAGCAGGGAGCGCTGGCAGTAGAGCAGTCGCTTGGGGGTCCCGTGGCGTCGGAAGAAGAAGACAGCAAGGCCCACTGCCAGCACCAAGAGTAGCAACAGCACAGGCAGAACAATGGCAGCTGCATTCACAGCCCCGCTGCCTTCCTCGTCCACCTCGATGATGATCACCTCTGCCTCTTCTGTCTCCTCTGCAGCCTCATCTGGCCGGCCCCCTGATGGGCAGCCCATCCAATCCCGAAGGGCTGATTTGGGGTAGCCTGGCTCTACCTTCAGCTTCTGGTTATTGAACTTCCAGTATTTGTTTCCCTTGTAGAAGTAAGTGAAGACTGGACGATGGTAAGGAGGACAAGAGGTGGAAGGGATGGGGGCCGGAAAAATCCCAAAAAGAAGAGCAGAAGGATGCTTGGTTAGTGTGCCATTCAGCTAAGCTCATTTCAGTCTTTCTGAGTAGGTTTTCTCTACTGTAAAATGGGATCAATTATGGAAAGATTGGAAGAGTGGGGATTCATGAAAGTAATTAGGTAGGGTCAGTGTCTTTACCTGGTAAACATGTCACTATTTTTTTTTTTTCCTGGTAGTGGTACGGGGTCTTGAACTCAGGGTCTGGGCACTGTCCCTGAACTTCTTTTGCTCAAGGCCAGTGTTCTACCATTTGAACCACATCACTACTTCCAGATTTTCTGATTGGTTTATTGGAGATGAGTTTTATGGACTTTTCTGCCCAGTCTGGCTTCTAACCACAACCTCAGATCTCAGCTTACACTCTAATTGAGCCACAGCTCCACTTCTGGCTTTTTGATGGTTAATTGGAAATAAGAGTTTCATGGATTTTTTTTTTTTCCATTGGTCATGGGGCTTGAACTCTGGGCCTGGGTACTGTCCCTCAGCTCTTCAGCTCAAGACTAGCGCTCTACCACTTGAGTCACAAAGCCACTTCAGGATTTTTCTGTTTATATGGTGGTGAGGAATTGAACCCTCATGCATGCCAAGTAAGCACTCTACCACTGAGCCACCTTCCAGCCCAATCATGGACTTTCTTTCCCCAGCTAGCTTTAAACCTCGATCCTCAAATCTTAGCTTCCCGAACAGTTAGGATTACAGGTGTGAGCCACTGGCACCTAACAGCACTCCATGATTATCACTATCAACTGCCTTCCACATGCTGCTGCTCTCTCTTTCTGTTCTTCCTTAACTCCTTATTCCCAAACTCCTCTCAGCTTTTTTTTTTTTTTTGTCTCACTCACCTTCATCACTGCCCATGAATGACCCTCTGGGAGACTCAGGGATTCCTTCCCAGACTTTGATGTTTTTGGGGTACTCGCTGTCCACTGCTCTGAACTCTTCATTGAAACGGTAGTACCTGGGGGAATGGAGAATGAGGATAGTGACTAGCCACTAGGAATGATCTCAGAGGGTAGCAGGATGCAAGACAGAGTGCACCAGTGTGCAAAGGGTAGCTGTGGGGGACAGGGATTTTGAGTAATGAGAGCTTTCAGCTGAAAGTGGTAGAAGGAGGAGGTGGAAGGGAGGATCCAGGCTACAAGGAGCCACCAGCAGCCCTTAATGACAGTGCCTGGCTGCTGGGGTGGAGGCACAGTGCTGGGGGCAGGAGGCATCAAATGACCAGGTTTGAAATAGTGACCCGGTCACGTCCCACTCATGCAGCACCCAGTCGAGGCTGCTCATTGCTAGGCAACAATGAGGGTTCAGCCCAGCCCTTCTCCAGGGAAACATGTTTACGGGAGAGTGGTCCTTGCTCCAGAATTTAGGAAGAAGGAATTTTCTTTTTTGGTTTGAACTCAGGGCATGGGTACTGTCCTGAGCTTTTTAGGTGCTCAAGGCTAACATCTACCACTTTGAGCCATAGCTCCACTTCAAGGTTTTTTGTTTTTGTTTTAGGTGATTAGAGATAAGAGTCCCACAGGCTTTCCTGTCTGGGCTGGCTTGGAAGCAGATCTTCTGATCTCAGCTACCTGAGTGGCTAGGATTATAGGTGTGAGCTACCAGCATCAGGCAAGGAATTTTTTGTGTGTGCCAGAACCAGGACTTAAATTTGGGCATGGACATTGTTCCTTAGCTTTTTCATTCAAGGCTGTGTACTACTCGAGCCATTGGGTTTTTGGTGGTTAGTTGGAGCTTAGAGTTACACAGACTTTTCTGTCTAGCCTGACTTTGAACGTTGATTCTTGGATCTCAGCCTCCTGAGTATCTAGCTTTACAGGCATGAGTCATAGGCACGAGGCTGGTGAGAGAATATGAGGTTGGAATGACAGTAGCTTTTGAGGTTAGAGGCCTGGGGTAAGGGCTTGAGGTCTTACTTGTTTCCTCGGAAGAAGTAGGTCTTTCCATTGGGCATCCAGAAGAGAGCAGCATCAATCTTGTCAGTAGGCAGTCCTCGGCCCAACTCCTTAATGTGCTTAGGGTAGCCAGGTTCTAGCGAGGCCTCATCAAACACCCAATGCTTATCTCCTGGCAAAGACCAAAAGGCAAAATCGGAGTTGAAACTGGCTCTGAGGTTATTGGGAATTAACTAGAATCAGTTCCTCCAAAGAGACATTCCCAACTCCCAAAGACTAAAGAGGAATGCCTAGTTACCTTTGAAGAAGACAAACTTGCCATCCTTCCTCTCATAGGCAGTGTTGATGGATGGAGGCAGGCCCCTCCAGAACTGGCCAATGGGCATTGGGTATCCATCCATCACTTGGTTATTCCTCACCCTCCAGAACCAACGCTCCTGGAAGCCAGGTAAGGTACGAAGAGCACATTATGACTTGTGGCCTAGTCCTCTTCTGTTATTCCCCTGTTGCCCTTTGTCCCTTGATTTTATTTTATTATTATTATTTTTTGGGGGGGTCCAGTCTTGGGGCCTGAACTCTAGGCCTGGGCGCTGTCCCTCAGCTCTTCAGCTCAAGGCTAGCTCTCTACCACTTGAGCCATAGTGCCACTTCCGGCTTTTTTTTCTTTTTGCTTATGTGGTACTGAGGAATGGAACCCGGGCCTTACGTATGCAAGGCAAGCTCTCTACCACTGAGCCATCTTCCCAGCCCCTGTCCCTTGATTTTAATTTGTAGTCCTTCAGTTGCCTCCCTGCAGGGAGTCCTTTTGCCCATCCCCCACACCAGTGCACTTCTTCCTCTCACCTTGAAAACAAACATCTCCCCTCGAAGCATGGCAACAGTATCAAAGTTCCCATCACAGATGTTGGGCCCATAGGTGGGGTTTTTGGGCTTATCAGGGACAGAGGGCCAGGAGGTAGTCCTGGGTTGAGAGGGTATCTTGGTAGGTGATCCTGACTCACTCCCTGGGGGAGACAATAAAGGGGGAACTTCAGACTTGGAGAGAGTATAGATAGAATGACAGACAGATGGGCAGGTAGCACTCAAGGTATGAATAGGCCTTTGGGGAGGAGGAAGCAATCAGCTTAGAGGCAGAGTGAAATAGAGCAAGAGAGAGAGAGAGTAGACCTGTAGCGCATGAGAGAAGGAACATGCACAGACCAGAAGGATCAGGAGGGGCAAGCAAGCAGGTGTGGGTATGGATTACTCACCATAAAGCTGCTGGATGCCTCGCCGATCATCATCAGGCAACACAAAGTTCTCTGTATCCATCCACTGGTAAAAGGGTGCCATAATGGCTGAGGGATCATTGGAATGCTCTAGGCCCAGTGCATGGCCCAGCTCGTGCACAGCCACCAAGAAGAGGTCATTCCCTGGAGGATTGAGGATGGTGAGATGGCAGGCTGAGTGCCTTCTCTCAGGCTCTTTCATCCTCACAGGAGGTTTCTGTTTCTATACTGTCAGTCTGTTTCCCACCCAAGCTACCAAATCTGTAGGGTCAATTTCCTATTTGATATGTGAGGCACACAGCCAGTCAGTAACCTCCTCTGGCCGGAATGGGAGTGCGATGCTGAGGGTAGCATCACAATTGCAGCAGACATGGGATGTAGAAGCAAAGACCCTCAGGGGGCCGGCTTTTTTCCAGGAGCTAGACATGATGTTTGCCTGGAAAAGTGAAGTCAAAGACTTCATCCAAGGAGCGAGACGGGACTAGACTTAAATAGTTAAAATCAGATTCCTGGGCTAGGAAATATGGCTTATTGGTAGAGTGCTTGCCTAGCATGCATGAAGTCCTAAGGTTTGATTCCTCAGTACTATATAAACAGAAAAAGCCACGGGGCTGGGAAGGTGGCTCAGTGGTAGAGTGTTTGCCTTGCATGCGTGAAGTCCTCGGTTTGATTCCTCAGCACCACATAAGCTGAAAAAGCTGGAAGTGGCGCTCTGGCTCAAGTGGTAGAGTTCTAGCCTTGAGCTGAAGAGCTGAGGGACAGCACCCAGGCCCAGAGTTCAGGCCCCACGACCGGCAAAAAAAAAAAAAGGACAGAAAAAGCCAGAAGTGGCTCTGTGGCTCAAGTGGTAGAGTGCTACCTTTGAGCAAAAGAAGCTCAGGGACAGTGCCTAGGCTCTAAGTTCAAGCCCCAGGACTGACCCCCCCCCCCAAGAAAAAAAAAAAATCAGATTCTTGCTTTTGTTAGAAGTTACACTAGGAGGTCATTGTGGTCCTTTCTAACACTTAGGTGGGTTTCTTTCTTTGGTTGTGTGTTTGTTTGTTTTAGTTATCTTCTTTTTCTGTAACTTAGGGATCGAATCCAGGGTATTGCACTTGCTAGGCAAGTGTTTTGCTACTGAGCTACATATCAGTCCCTTTCTAGAGCTTAGAATTTCCTTTATATGGAGACAAGGCTCCCTATGTAGGTTGGCCTAAATCCAGGTAGTCTATGGTGGTCTCCATAGCCAGGCTGGCCTTGAACTTGAGATCTGTCCAAGGCCCTAAATGCTAGGATTATAGGTATATGCCTCCTCAGTTGGTAGAACTTAAGGATTCTGGAAAGAGGAGGAATTCTTCTTCCCAAACAACTTCCAACTCTCTGAGTTGGACCCAGGGCTCCTTCACTCACCATTTAGATCTTCATTCCGGACAGTCCAGGGTTCAGCAGAGTCAAAGTGAGTGTCTCCTCCAATGTTGGGGCCTGGGAAATAGGCATGGGCCAGGAAGCCACCCTCACCATCAAAAGGTGTGCTGTCACCATGGAAACCCTCGGCAAACAAGATCATGATGTCGGCCTGTTTTTCATGGCCCTCTCGGATGTAGGCATAGGGTATTTCACGGAAGCGCAGGGGTGTGGCACTCTCCCACACACGGAATGCCTTGCGGATGGCCTCAAATGTGGCATATTCTCCCACCTTCGGGGTGTAATTCTGGATGCTGAAGTACAGGCATTAGGGAAAAAGATGAGATGTGTTAGTATAACGGGGGTAAGATTCTCTTTCCCTCTGCTCTTCTACTCTGAACTGTCCAGCCATCTTTGCCAGACCCACTCTTCTTGCTGCCTCATGTATGATATACTTTAGCACCAAGAACTGACAGTGTGGGGGATCTTCAAGCTTTGACTCTCTGACACTGGGCATATCTACTGATGGCTGCCACCTTTTTCAAGGATTATAGCCATTTTCCTCCCAATGTCCAGGATGCTTCCCAGGAAGGGAGGGGACAAGTTCAGGAGGTCTGAGTCTCTGCATAACACAACTGACTTTTCTCCCTAAAGTGAGAAAAGTCATAGGCCTGTTGAACTTACCAGAAAGTGATCTCATTATGCTGCCATTTGAGGCCCTGGATGGCATAGCGCTTCCTTCGTACATTGGCCTTGATCTCAGCCCCAAACTTATCTGGAACTCCACAGCGGGGACGCTTCATGGCCCTGGGTAGGAGGACGGGGTCAATACAGAATAGGAAAGAGAAAGATCTCCAAAGGGAGAGGGTGGGGTTCTACAGAAGGCCCTGGATCCTGGCCTCTGGCCCCAGAATCAGTGTTGGGTGAGGCTGTGGATGTCAATGTGGGGAAAGGCCAAGGTTATGAGGTTAGGGTTTGGATCAGCTTATAAGGAAGGGGTATGGGGAAGGAGTCAGGCATTCAAGTGGTAACATTTATGGTGTTCAGTGTTGTCATGGGTACTGGGCAGGATTCCTGCCAGGGCCAAGCACTTACTTCAGGGTGTCTGAATCAGCCTTGCCTGTCACTTGCAAACCATAGAACTTCTGCATGGCAGCAATGGCAGCTGAGAATGACTGGGGTGAGCGCTGTGTGTGAGTACGTAGGTCCCCAGGAGGCAGGTAGCCATACTGCTGTAGCCAGGCCTGTCAGGAAGAAGAGTATGGCTTAGAACATTCCCACCAGCCCCCACAGTACCTGACATCTGCCCATGGCTTTGTGAGGAAAGCATTAGATTCCCAGACTTACTCTAGCAGCAAGTATGGAGGAATTCCCAGACTGACTGCTGGCCTAGACTCCAGAATGGCTTGTCTCTTTGGGGGCTGCCCGTGAGCCCACACAGACTACAGACTGCTGTACCCTTCTTGAAAATGTGAAGGCTGGTGGCTTAACAAAGAGTTCCAGGATGTTATATCAGAGCTTTGATTCCTTCCAATATTTGTCAGTGTTCCTGCAAATGTGGCAAGTCCCATCTGGTAATGGGTTGGGCCCATGATGAGAGGTGGTGTCAGGTTGAGGGGCTCTGCTTTTGGACCTGAGTCGAGGCTGTCCTAGAACAGAGGTGCCACACCTCTAGGACCCTCAGAGCTGAGATTGTTTGTTTAGGAAAAAGGACCTAAAAGGAGTGAGAGCTGAGCACCAGTGGCTCACATTCTGTAATCCTAGCTTCTCAGGAGGCTGAGATCTGAGGACTGCAGGCCAAAGCCAGCCCCGGCAGGAAAGTCCATGAGATTCTTTTTTTTTTTTTGTTGGTCGTGGGGCTTGAACTCTGGGCCTGGGCGCTGTCCCTCAGCTCTTCAGCTCAAGGCGAGCGCTCTACCACTTGAGCTACAGCGCCACTTCCGGTTTTCTGGTGGTTTATTGGAGATAGGAGTCTCACGGTCTTTCCTGCCCGGGCTGGCTTTGAACCGCGATCCTCAGATCTCAGCCTCCTGAGTAGCTAGGATTACAGGCGTGAGCCACCAGCGCCCGGGGTCCATGAGATTCTTATCACCAGCTAACTACCAAAAAGTTGGAAATAACTGTGGCTTAAGTGGAAGAGCACTAGCCATGAACAAAAAGAGCTCAGGGAAAACCTCTAGGCCCAAGTTCAAGTGTCAGGACCAGCACCAAAAAAAAAAAAAAAAAAGAGGTGGAGTTGAGACTGGCTGCTGACAAAAGCAGAGAATCTGAGGCCTTAGAAGTCTGCAACAGCCATTATTCCCATCCAAACACTATCTTTTTTTTTTTTTTTTTTCCAAACCCAAATCCTCAGATCTCAGCCTTTTTAGTAGCTAAAGATAATAGGCATGAGCCACTGGCAGTTGGCCCAACACACCAACACACCATCTGACCTAGGGCTTGGGACATAAAAATCTATTCAAGATTCTCAGTTTAGTGGGAGATACAGGAGGTGGTAGAGACTTGGTGAGTATATTTCACTTCAGGTATGTTGTGAATTGTCCAATTATAAAGGCTGGAAAATTGTCTTAAAGTTGGGTTTTTGGTGTTTGACTAAGAGGTACACACTCTGTGAAGGTATCCAAAGGAAATGGTCAGCCTTTCTTGCAAGAACAATGGATGGAGTGTTTTCCTAATTCTTAAAAGTAAAATTAGTTCAATTGATATATGGAAAATGAAGATGTTTAGGTTCTTTTTTTTTTTGGGGTCCGGTCATGGGGCCTGAACTGTGGGCCTGGGCACTGTCCCTCAGCTCTTCAGCTCAAGGCTAGCACTCTACCACTTGAGCCACAGCGCCACTTCTGGCTTTTTTCTTTTTGCTTATGTGGGGCTGAGGACTCAAACCCAGGGCCTCAGGCGTGCAAGGAAAGCGCTCTACCACTGAGCCACCTTCGCAGCCCAATGTTTAGGTTCTTTAATGGGGGGATATGACCAAGGGAGCTAGCTCTGGTCCCTGCTCCAGCTGTTTTTAAGGAGTCTAGAGGGCTGGGAAGGTGTCTCAGTGGTAGAGCACTTGCCTTGCATGCATGGGCTCTGGGTTCAATTCCTCAGCACCACATAAGCAGAAAAAAAAAAAGCTGGAAGTGGTGCTGTGGCTCAAGTGGTAGAGTGCTAGCCTTGAGCTGAAGAGCTGAGGGACAGCGCCCAGACCCAGAGTTGAAGTCCCACGACCGGACCCCCCCCCCAAAAAAAAAGGAGTCTAGAATGCGCTGCAGGTTGTAAAGGGCAGAGACTTTGAGGAGAGAGGGAAATAGGCTGCTGTTGTGTGTTGCATCCTCTATTCATAGCATGCATCTATTTCCATACAGCCCTTCCCTCCTAGGCCCAGGCACTAATGATGGAACAATACTCTTGCGCAGGGTCTGGGGGTGATTCAAGAGCAGCTGACTGGGGACCTGTGCCCACATGGGGAAGAATTGCAACACAGTTCCGGGAAGTATTCCCCTGAGACTGATGGGAATTAGGACCTGAGCTGTAAACAGCCCAGTCTTTTCCTAGTCAGCAAGGCTTGGTCTCCACAAACCTGGTGTATACAAGATACAAGAGGGGAGCCCAAGCCGGAAGCTGGTGGCTCATGCCTGTAATCCTAGCTACTCAGGAGGCTGAGATCTGAGGATCGCTGTTCAAAGGCAGCCTGGGCAGGAAAGTCTGTGAGACTCTTATCTCCAATAAACCACTAGAAAACCAGAAGTGGTGCTGTGGCTCAAGTGATAGAGTGCTTGCTTTGAGCTGAAGAGTGCAGGGAAAGCACTTAAGCCCAGAGTTCAAGCCCCACAACCGACAAAAAAATAAATAAAGGGGAGCCAAGCAGTATGCTCCAACTCTAGAGGTGTTCTTCCTGAGCTGCAGGCTTGCCCTGACCTGTGCTGGCTGATGCCACAGCCAGTGTCCTGACAAGGCCTGCTGTGGCCTGTGCCCAACTATGTAGGAAACTCTCTTTGCCCCTAGCCTCACCTGCAGGACAGACACACCCCAGTCTTCTGATCCCTGCTGGGAGCGCAGCTGCTTTAGGACTTGGAGGATGGGAGTGGAAGTCAAGAGGAATGAAGTCAGAAACCTCAACCCTCTTAAGCCAAGCTATGATGAATGCTCCCAAGGCAGGATGATAGAAGGGAGGGCAGTGAAGAGGGGAGAATTGCCTCCATGGGCGCAGTTCCTCTCCTGTGAGTTGCTCAGGAGGTAAGCAAGTTGAACTAATCACGCACACAATTCCTGTTCTGTATTCTATAGAGGAACATGGAGGCTTAGACAGAAAGGGACTTCCCTTGATTCAAGTGAGCCAATAGGCCTGGAAAAGAAGTGTCACCATCCTTTTCCTGGACAAGATTCTTTCTTCTGTCTTACAGGGAAGGCTCTGAGCAAAGCAAGAACCACAGAAACTATGAGGTCTGAACCACAGAAGAGAGGACTCTTCTGTCTGCGGCTGGGTGGGGGGAAGGGCAGATGCCCAACAGGCAGAGGGCAGGAGAGGGCTCAACTGGAGCTAATTCAGGGCTGCAGAGGCCTGGTGGAAGGGACACAGATGCCTAAGGCCTAGGCCATACCAGCTTTTCCTTTAGATTGGCCTGGAGAAGGAGCAACTATGAGCCACAGAATGCAGCAAAGCCCAGATGAATGAGAAAAGTCAGGCACTCCCCTGGAGAAAATAGAAGGAACACTTCTCATCTCAGGAGTCCTGGAGAGCCTGGGGGATCTTCTGCTCTCAAGCAGGCCCTGGCTTCTAGCCTCTTGAGCCTGCCCCTCCCTCTCTTTGCTTCCCACCCTTCTACGGCCCAGAAGCAAATGGTGGTTCTGGCACTGGAACATCCATGACCCACTTACAGCTGGGCCAAGGGCTGCCGCCCATCCCCACAGGGCCTAGTGGGGCATGGGAGGGGAAAACGCAAGGCAGTGAAGTTGGCAGTGGGCAGTGCTGCCCCCTCCCCCCCAATTCCTAGGATCCTTTTGTTAGGAATTTTTTTTTTCTGGCTCAGGTTGAGATTCCAGGCCTGGTAAAGGGGTGCCTTTTTCCCTGATCTTAGTCTCCAGCCCCTGGGGGAGGGGTCTGGGAACACCACAATTCCATTCCAAGGACCATCCTTTCCCCTTCAGCCCCAGATCCCTTTAAGGACACAGAGAGTGTGTTCTTTCTGGAGAGGTTTTTTTCTGGGGGTGGGACCAAGACTGGGACCAGGGCAGACACAGCCAAATCCAGATCCCATTCCCCCTCCCTCCCCAATCCTGGGCCTTTCTCAGCCCCTCCCGACCGCACCCAGGCCCTTGCCGGGCTGAGTGGGTTGGAATGGCCCAAAATAAGAAGGCGATTAAGTCAGTCTCCCACCTTCACCCTAAAATAAAAGAGTGAGAGAGGAAAAACTTCCTCCGATCACTCCCACGCGGCTTCTTCCAGGGCCCGGTGGGCAACGGTCTGGGAGCGGCTAGGGACAGGAGTGGGGGGAGGCAAGAAGACGCGCGAGGGTGCCCGGTCCGGCCTTCTCCCCACTCCCGGAGCGACGCCCCCAGTCTGCGTGCAATTACCGCAGAAAAACAATTAACTACAACAAAAAGGGCCTGAAGGCGCCGGCGGGGGTGGGGAAGGGGAGGCAGAGGCTGGGCTGCGCCCCCGGTTCACAAGAAGAGCTTTGTGCACAAGGAGCGGCTGCCAGCGCGCCAGCGCCGTCTCCCCACGCCGGGCTCCGGGCGGGGGCCGAGGGTCATCTCGGCGAGGCCGGGGTGCTGGGCGGTCTGCGGGCGGCCGCACCTGGCCGCAGATCGTCCGCGGAGGGCGCGCTGGCTCCACTCGCGGGGAGCGCGAGGGCGCAGCGAAGTTCACAAACAACAAAGTCGCGCATGACAAGGGACCGGGACACGCGGGGTTTGAGCGAGCGCGGTCCAAATGTCTTAGATGGAGAGCCCAACTAGCTGAGGAGCGAAGCCCCGAGCCCTGGGGGCAGGGGCTGAACAGTTCTTCTGAGAAAAGGAAGGAACAGGAAGGAGTCAGTGGCAGAGTGGGGGTTGGTGGGAGACAGCAAAAAGTTGGATCAACTTGGAAGCTCGAGGATGAGAAGGGAAAAGAAAGGGAGGGGATCCTGCAGGCCGGAGCCGCAGAGACCCCCAGAGTCCTCATCCGCGAGGAGGTGTCGGTCCCATTGGAGACCCCTGGGATCGCGTCCCCAGCGGGCCAGAAGAGCTCACTTACTTCGGGGCTGAAGTTGCTACTCTGGGCCGAGCCCAGAGAGGCGAGCGCGGTGCCGAGAGTGAGCAAGGGCAGCAGGAGGCAGCGGGAGGGCCGAGGGGCGGGAGACATGGTCTGAGAAGTCCGGGCAGCCGGGCCAGCCGAGCCGTGGGGGGCTCCGTGGCGGGGCCCAAGCCCTGGGATCGCGCCCGCTGCTCCTGCGGCGCGTCTTTGTCCTGGGCAGGTAGCAAAGTTGAAGTCCTGGAGCCCAGTCGGCCGGAGAGGGGATTGTTCTTGAAAATGTCCGTTTGTGCTTCTCTTTCCCGTTTTTATCTTTCTTCTGCTTAGTCGGCGAACTGGGTTGGAAGCCCTCGTCTTTCTTTTGGTCCCTCCCTTCTCCCCGCAGCCTTTCCTCCACCCCCGCCCCCAATGCCCTCCTTTCCTGGTGGGGACGTGGTTATTTCAGCCTGAATCCAATTACAGCAGAGCGCTGGAGGGCACACACACACACACACACACACACACACACAGACACACACAGAGTAGGGGACCCTGGGGACGGGATGTGTGGGAGACTTTCTCTTCCCTAGCATATTTTGGGTGGCTTGATTCCGGTGATATTCAGCATTTGTCTCACCTCAGTGGGAAGTACTGGGATTGTGGTGGGGAGTGGTGTGCCTTGTGTGGAAGGCTGAGAGAAGGGGCACTTTACTGAGGGGGTTGTCAGCTGGGATCTGTTGACAACTTCTCCTGGCGTCCTCCCCTCCCCCCTTCTTGAATTCCAAACTCTTAACAAAACTCAGTACACAACAAATCCCACTACACTGCTTCTGGAGATCCAGTCTTAGGGAATGTCCTTTGCAATTGAGCTCCCCCGTAAATTAGAATTGACTAGTTCTAGGGGTTCAAGGCCATGGGACTGGGGAAAAGAAAACCAGCTTTGTGAAACAACATGTTAAGATAGAGGGAAGGGTTGGGAGTTAAAACTTTGGAGTTGCAGAATGTTCTGCCTCTACACTAGAAAAAACGGGAGGCAATTCCTTAAAAAGTAAATCTTTTGGGACTGACTGGACCCTGAGAACAAAAGAGATATGTAGGGAAGGGGGGGGGGGACTGGCTGAAGCTGCCAGTGAGAAAAGGAGACAGATAAGGGCTTGAGAATGAGATCTGGAAAAGCAGCACAACAGAAGCAGGAAAAGTGTGGGAGACAAAACTCGACCATCAGCGAAATCTAAGATCCAAGAATTGCATTTGGTCAGCGAGAGAGGAAAGAGGTGTAGTGGGGGGAGGAAGGGAGGGAAGGCTAGCAGGGGAAGCAATAAAGGAGGCTGGACAGGAATTAGGTCAGGTTAGATACAGTGCTCCAGATAGGAATGATCACATTTGGGGCAGAAAGATAGAAATCCACTGTTCTGTCCTGGAACAGGAACAAAGGTCTTATGGGAAGGTAATGATCAATAAAATGAAAGGCTTCCCAAGTCCCCGGCACCTTCCAGTTCATGGTGAATAGTGGTTGAGCACTTGTGTAGAGGGGTGGGAAGGTGAAGGCCCTTCTCTTCAAACAATCTTACATTCAGTCAGCACCATGGAGACCTCAGAACCCAACTCCTTAAGTAGAATATGAACCATCTGAAGTTTGGTATTTCCCATCAGCCTTCCCAGGGGAGGGCCTCCTAGACAATGAATCTGAACCTTGGGCAAACTGACATTGGTTGCTTGCCAATGGGGACCTCAGCTGGAAAGTCTTTTTTCATCAAAACTTTTATTGAACTGCAGGTGGTGACAAGGCTGTGTATATGCTGTTATAATCTTAATATCTAGTAAACCAGCTACTCTCCTTTTCATGTCCATGAAGCAGCAGACTCATAGCCTGGCCAGTCCGGGATAAAAATCCCAAAGCAAGGCTGGAGTTGTAGTTTGGTGGTACAGTGTTTGTTTAGCTTGCACAAGGTCCTGGGTTCATTCTCCAGCACTAGGAAAAAACAAAAACCTAGAGCAAATTTGGCTGAACTGGAAATGAGCCAGGGATGAGGCACTGAGCCAAGCTTTCCAAGCAGTATGCTTAGTTTTCTTTGCTGGTTTCTTTTCTCTTTTTTTGGCCACTACCAGGGCTTGAACTCAAGGACCATGCATCTTGCTTAGTTTTTTGTTCAAGAGTGGTGCTCTATCATTTGAGCCACACCCCCACTTCTGGTTTTTGTGCTGGTTAACTGGAACTAAGAGTTTTGGGGATTTATCTATCCAGGCTGGCTCTGAACACTTATCCTCAGATTTCAGCCTCCTGAGTGGTTACAATTGCAGGCATGAGCCACTACAGCCTGGCTGGCTTCTTGCAGACTGTTCTTTCTGGTATCTGAGCTCTTTTGCTCTGAGGACAGATGGGCTCTCTTCTGCTAGGCTGAGGCAGAAAAGAAATCTATCTAGGCTGATACAAAAGAACATCAGAGAGAGGCTGGAAAAAAGTGTCACGAGTTGTTTTTTATTGATCTGGGAAGTGGACCCTGCAGTGAAGCTCCTTTGGCTTTAAGAGCATTTTTCTGCTTCTTTTCTTCTTCCTGTAACTTCTCTTGCTGCCTCAGGTGCCATGCCTGTAATCCTGCATCCATTTCCTGTGACAGCAATACAACTCGTCTCTGAAACAGACAGGAAAACTGGATTACATGTGGGGCTTGAGCACTGTCCCATATATCCTTTCATGAAGTCAGAGGTTTCAGCTGGACATTGATACTGCTGACAGGGGAACAAGTTAGGAAGCAGGAGGAGGTAACAAAAAGTGAGGCAGAATGCCTAATTTGAGTTTCTGCCCTCGGAGAATTCCTTCCTCTTACAAGGCCATTAAAACATCTGGCTATTAGGACTGGGGCTATAGTTCAGGGATGGAGAACTTGCCTAACATGCATGGAAGCCCTAGTGTTGACCCCAGTACTGTCAAACATTTGGCGGTTATGGGGCTGGGAAGGTGGCTCAGTGGTAGAATGCATGCCTTGCAAGCATGAGGCCCTGGGTTTGATTCCTCAGCACCACATAAACAGAAAAAGCCGGAAGTGGCGCTGTGGCTCAAGTGGTAGAGCGCTAGCCTTGAGCTGAAGAGCTGAGGGACAGCGCCCAGGCCCA
>NW_012267300.1:6381175-6387769 GCF_000151885.1 Dipodomys ordii
GGCCCAGAGTTCAAGCCCCACGACCGACAAAAAAAAAAAAGAAGTTAGCAAATAAGAAAGTCTAAATTAAGAATTAAACACAGTAGTGTGATCTGAGGATCGTGGTTCAAAGCCAGCCTGGCAGAAAAGTCCCTGTGAGACTTTTTATCATGAATTAACCACTCAAAAGCCTTTAAATGGAGCTGTGGCTCAAAGTGGTAGAGTGCTATGCCTAAGCAACTCTGGGATAGTGCCCAGGCTCAGGATTCAAGCCCCACAAATGCCAAAAAAAAGAATTAAACATGGGGAGCTGGGCACCAGTGGTTCACACATGTAATCTTAGCTACTCAGGAGACTGACACCTGAGGATCAGAGTTTGAAGCGAGCACTGGCAGTAAAGTCTGTGAGACTTTTATCTCCACTAAGTTGCCAAAACGGTGGAAGTAAAGCAGTAGTTCAAGTGGTAGAGTGCTAGCCTTGAACAAAAAGGTCCGACAGAGCCCAGGCCTTGATTTCAAGCCCCAGGACTGCCATGGGCAATTAAGCCTGGAGTTCAAGCCCAAGCCCAAGCCCTGGTATACACACACACCACCACCAACACCACTAACAACAAAAACAGGGACACTAGGGGGGTGTAGCTCAGTGGTACGACACATGCTTATTATGCAAGAGGACCAAGGTCAATTCCCAGCACCTCACTTCATGTACCCAGTCTTTCTGGAATTTCATATGACAAAGAGATCCTAGGATGCCTACAGAAAATAGCAGATGAAGGGACCGTGGCTTAGTGGTAGAGTGCTTGCCTAGCATGCATGAAGCCCTGGGTTCAATTCCTCAGAATCATATAAATAGAAAAAGCTGGAAGCAGTGCTATGGCTCAAGTGGTAGAGTGCTAGCCTTGAGCTAAAGCAGCTCAGGGACAGTGCCCAGGCCCTGAGTTCAAGCTCTAAGACTGGCAAAAAACAAAAACAAAACCAAAACAAAACAAAAACAGATGAAAACAATCTCCTTTAGCCTCCTCAGTCACCAAATATCTGAATCAGCAGAATGATTGTCCTGGAGAATCCCCTACCCCTGAGATTTGCTACTTTGCTATATCACAGGCATTTCACTTCTGTAGGCCTGCATTTTCCTCCCTGTAAACTGTAATCTCTCAGAGAGAGTGTTCAGAGTGGTTTCAGCTTCTGTGAGGTCCCACTCTTTTAGGGCTAATAATCTATTTGTCATTCTGTTTTAGAAGGTAGGGGAGTTGAGACAGTGTCTTATGCAGCCCAGGCTAGACTGGAACTACAATCCTCCTGCCTCAGCCTCCCAAGTACCAGTGCTGGGTTTACAGGTGTACATCACCACGATAGGATTTTCTTTTTTCTGTCAGTTGTGGGGTTTGAACTCTAAGCCTGTGCTCTACCACTTTGAGCCACAGTACCACTTCCAGTTTTCTGGTAGGTAACTGGAGATAAGAGTATTGGGGGAGGGGGGAGCTGGGAAGGTGGCTCTGTGGTAGAGTGCTTGCCTTGCATAACTGAGGCCCTGGGTTTGATTCCTCAGCATCACATAAGCAGAAAAAGCCAGACAGTAGTGGTGCTGTGGCTCAAGTGGTAGAGCGCTGGCCTTGAACTGAATAGCTGAGGAAGAGTGCCCTGGCCCAGAGTTCAGGCTTAACTACCAGGGGAAAGAGGGGCTTTCCTGCCCAGCCTAGCTTTGAAACATGATCCTCAGATCTCAGCTTCCTGAGTAGCTAGGATTACAGGCATGAGCCACCAGTGCCCAGCCCTTTTCTATTTTTAAATAAAGGGAAAAGACTTTACTAGAGGAAGTTTGCCATCCCCAATATTCTACCTCTTTGAAGTGCTCCTTTCAAAGAATTCCTCCTGCAGTTGTTATCAAAATCAGGGCTGGGAAGGTGGCTCAGTGGTAGAGGGCTAGCCTTGAGCTGAAGAGCTGAGGGACAGTTCAGGCCCCACGACAGGACCCCCCCCCAAAAAAAATGCATTCACTACCCAGAGAAGCAGTTCGTGGTAATTACTTAAACATCATGTCCTCCTTTATTTTTTGTCAGAGACGGGGCTCAGTTTTGTACCAGATGCTTTGGTTCACTAGCTGGTGCTCTAGACCGACTGAGCCCAAGAAGTCACTTTCTCCTGGGCACTCCAAATTAAGAGTTCTTTTCAGCTTATTCTCTTGTAAGTCAAGAAGATTCTGTACACCTCTTTACCTTCTGTGGCCTTAGTTTCACTGACAAAATAAACAAGACTTTCCTCA
This sequence comes from Dipodomys ordii, assembly GCF_000151885.1. NCBI lineage: Eukaryota > Metazoa > Chordata > Mammalia > Rodentia > Heteromyidae > Dipodomys > Dipodomys ordii. The sequence goes on from NW_012267300.1 coordinate 6,383,417, forward strand.
AACTCCCGTTTTTGAAATAAAAAGTTCGACGCGTTTTGCACTCAAGACACACTCCCCACCAGGCTGGAATCCCGTCCCGTCCAGGGGCAAAAATCTCCTTGGTCAACTGATCAACGCTCACCTGCGAAAGACCAATCCGGGAGCTCCGTGAGGGGTCCGTATCCCGAAGGGTTGGCATCCAGCCCTTGCCTGGGGGAGAAAAACAGCCGAGTGAAGGCACGAGCGGCTCCCGGGCCCCTGCCCCGCCCCCGGCCCCGGGCTCTCCAGCAAGACACTCACTGGAGTCGCCACAGGCTCCCCGCCCGGGCCCACACGCCGCAGTGCAGCCTCCGGACACCTACTGGGGAAACAAGGCCTAATTAGAGGAGAGGCCACGCAGCCCAGGCTGGCGGTGCCGTCCGCGGGAGAACCCTGAGCCCCCCACCCACTCACTGGAAAGCAGAGTCCCCAAAGCAGCCATGCTGAAGCGGCGAGACCGGAAGTGGGCGGGTTTGCGCCCGCCGCGCCGAAGGGGGGGGGGAGGAAAGGAGGGAGGGAGGGGAGAAACCGGAAGCCGCCATCTTGAATCTGGTTTTCAATGACGGGCCCCGCCATCTTGGGTCATCTTGCGGAAGTGAGGAGAAATTGCCGGCCAGGGTTTGGGGGTGAGAAGGAACTGTCGTCCTGCGCATGCGTCCTCGGTGGGGCTTCTCAATGGAGGGCTTTTACAGTTGTGAAATCCCGGGCTGAATGAACTGTTCTGAAGTGTTCCCACAACCTCCCCTCTAAGTCTTGAAACTTACAGTGTGACTTCAGATCAGAGGAGTAACATCCACTTTGCCTCATTCTACCGCCTCCTGCACTTCTGATATTTTCCCCAGGTTAAGAGAACTGATCAAATGTGGAGCGAATCAGAGGATTTTGATTTCTGAGATCTCATTTATACAACAAAATTGAAGTTTTATATGACAAGTGCTGTAGTAGGTGCAAAAGCTTTTATGGAGAATAAAAAGAGATTTCATCACCATCCTGATAGAGTACTCTAGAGGGAGAAAGAAGACAGTCTACACATGAATTTAATATCACAGCTGAGTGCTGGGAAGAAAAGCATGTGTTATTTCTGAGCATATATATGTATATAATGGGAATATGACCTAGAGTATGCTGTCGAGAACTGTGAAGAACAAGTTATATTGAAGCTAAGAGCTGATTTCCTTTTTATAACAGCTACCATCCCACATTCCCTAACAATCCTTGCAGGACCCTATGAGGTAAGTACAAGTTAAGCAACCTTAATCTGAAAAGCTTCAAAATCAACCTTTTTGAGCACAGATATGCCACAAACAGAAAATTCTATATCTAATCTTGTGTGAATGATTGCTCTCAACAAACAGGTGAACTAAAAATAGTGTATGAAATTACCTTAAGGGACTGGTAATTATAACTCAGTGGTAGAGCTCTTCCCTACCATGCTCAAGCCCTAGGTTCATCCTCAATACAGTAAAACAAAACAAAACACCTTCAGGCTATGTGCATAAGATATATACAATATTTTTAATGTTTAGTATTGAGTCCTAACTGGGTGTTGGTGGCTCACTCCTAGAATCATAGCTACTCAAGTGGCTGGGATTTGATAATTGTGGTTTGAAGACAGCCCAGAGACTCTTTATCTCAAAGTAGCCAGCATAGGGCTGGGAAGGTGGCTGCATAGGGCTGGGAAGGTGGCTCAGTGGTAGAGTGCTTGCCTTGCGTGCATGAGGCCCAGGGTTTGATTCCTCAGCACCACATAAGCAGAAAAAAAAAGCCGGAAATGGCACTGTGGCCCAAGTGGTAGAGTGCTATCTTTGAGCTGAAGAGCTGAGGTACAGAGTCCAGGCCCAGAGTTCAGGGCCCACGATCCGACCAAAAAAAAAAAAAAGTAGCCAGCATAAAGCTGGAAGTGAGAGTGTGGCTCAAGTGGTAGAGCACCACCTTGAGCAAAAAAAGCTAAGCAAGAGAGAAAAGGAGGGAAAAGAAATGTATTCACTACCAGACCTGTGTAACTGTAACCCCTCCCTAATCATCTTTACAATAAAATTTTTTAAAAAAGAGAGAACAAAAGCCCTAAGTTTAAGTTCCAGTACTGGTGCGTGCGTGCACACACACACACACACACACACACACACAATTAGGTCCTCTCCTTAAGATACCTAATTATATATGTATACTCAAGTGTTTCAAAATTTGAAAAAAAATGGAGATACCTCTGATAGCAAGAATTTCAAATAAAGAATACTCAATCTGCCTGGGAATGTGGCTTAGTACTAGAGTGCTTGCCTAACATGCATAAAGCCCTGGGTCTGATTTCTGAATACCAAACACACAGAAAAAGCCAGAAATGGCACTGTGGCCTCATGTGGTAGAGTGCTAGCCTTGAGCATAAGAAGCTCAGGGACAGTGCCCAGGTCCTGAGTTCAAGCTCCAGAACTGTCACGTCACACACACACACACACACACACACACAGAGTTCTGTCAAGTAAGTGGCAAAGTCTTGGGGGGGGGGGAATTGATCATAGGGCTTAAACTCTGGGCATGGGGACTGTTCCCTCAGCTCTTCAGCTGAAGGTTAGCACTCTACCACTTGAGCCACAGTGCCACTTCCAATTTTCTGGTGGCCATAAGAGTCTCACGGACTTTCCTGCCCAGGCTGACTTTGAACTGAGATCCTCAGACCTCACCATCCTGAGTAGGTATGATTACAGACATGAGCCACTGGTGCCTGGTAGTCGGTGATTTTTTATTTTTTAAAATCAGTTGCTACTTAATACAACATTGTGAGGCTCCTTCCTTCCTTCCTTCCTTCCTTCCTTTCTTCCTCCCTCCTCTCCCTCCCCCCTTCCCCTTTTTTTCTCTCTCCCTCTCTCCCTCCCTTCTTTCCTTCTACAGGGTTTCCCTATGTATGCTATCCTCCTGTCTCAGCCACAGCTTTATACTTGATTCCTTAATTAATTTTTGCTTAATTAATTTTTACCAGTCCTAGGGCTTGAACTCAGGGCCTGGGTATTCTTCCTGAGCCTCTTTGTGCTAGTGATATACTTTAGCTACCATGCCACTTCTGGCTTTTTCTGAATAATTTATTGGAGATAAGAGTCTCACAGACTTTTCTTTTCTTTTTTTCCTCTCTTTCTCTTTTTTTTCTCACAGACTTTTCTGACTCTGATTTCGTTGAACCATGATCCTCAGATCTTAGCCTCCTGAATAGCTAGGATTATAGGCATGAGCCACTAGTGCCTGGCTCAATTCCTTAATTAAAACAAAAACACATTTGTGAAAATATTTTTTACATTTTGTGAAAATATTTTAAGGATGATAATGTAGTGAAAGTGCTTTATGAGGAAACTCTTGCAAAAGTATTCATTACTGTATTGCTGGGCTAGACATGTAAACACATGTTGACTGGGGAACCTGAAGTAAAATGGTCTATATCTGGAAATTTATCATTTCCTTCTGCAAGACTGGGACGTTTTCCTCAGGAGGTAGCTCATTTGTGCTTTGAAAGAGAGGAAGGGTGGATCCTGGCTTAAGTAGAAAAAGCAAGGGCGAGGAATGTGGATTTGTGGTAGAGTGTTTGCCTAACATGCATGAAACCCTGGGTTCCAGTCCTCAGTACCACATAAAAACAGAAAAAGCTGAAGTGGTGTTGTGGCTCAAGTGGTAGAGTGCTAGCCTTGTGCAAAAAACAGCTCAGAAACAGTGCTCACGCCTTGAGTTCAAGTCCCAGGACTGGCAATAAGTAAGTAAATTAATAAAAGCAAGCTGTTTGGATAACAATAAAAATGGTATAGTGTAGAGCTGAAATAGAGGTGATGGGAAACAAAGTAACTTGGCTACAAGCTACCACTTGGACCTGCGAAATTCAAGCAAAGTAAATATAATAATACTCTTACCATCTTACATTCTTATATTATTTCTTTTTTTGGGTCCGGTTGTGGAGCCTGAACTCTGGGCCTGGACGCTGTCCCTCAGCTCTTCAACTCAAGGCTAGCGCTCTACCACTTAAGCCACAGCGCCGCTTCTGGCTTTTTTCTTTTTGCTTATGTGGTGCTGAGGAATCGAACCCAGGACCTCATGCATGCAAGGCAAGCGCTCTACCACTGAGCCACCTTCCCAGCCCCTCTTATATTATTTCTTATTCTCCTCCTTTTCCTCTTCCTCCTCGTCTTCTTTCCTCTCCCTCCCTTCCTTCCTTCCATCCATCATTTCTCCCTCCCCCTACCCTTTCTCTCTTTCCTCTTTCTCTGTTTTTCCCTCCCTCCCTCCCCCTGCCTGCCTGCTGCCTTCCTTCCTTCCTTCCTTCCTTCCTTCCTTCCTTCCTTCCTTCCTTCCTTCCTTCCT
>NW_012267300.1:6387819-6388341 GCF_000151885.1 Dipodomys ordii
AAAAAAAAAAAACATTTGGCTGTTAAAATTTTGACAAGCAGAGTAGATGTTAGCAACACAGCTTAAAACACATTATGGTTTAATTGTGTGTGTGTGTGTGTACAAGTACTCGGACTTGAATTCGGGGCCTAGATGCTGCCCCTTAGCTTTTTTGCTCAAGGCTGGTTCTGATTTCTGGTGGTTAGAGATAGGAGTCTAGACACTTTTCTGTCAGGGCTAGTTTTGAAACTCCATTCTCAGATGTCAGCTTCCTGAGTAGTTAGGATTTAAGGCATGAGCAGTACCAATCATGATTTAAAATTTTTTTCCCTCCAATCACACACAAATAACCTAGCCACTCACTGCAAACTTCTCTCTTTGGGCTTTTCTTCGAAGCTGGCCTTTCATTGGAGGAGCAGGGCGGCCATCTGCAGGTAGAAAAGTGTAAGAGATAGTTTTAGAGAAATTTGTACAAACCCTGTGATAAGAATGAGGGAAGCGGGCTGGGAAGGTGGCTCAGTGGTAGATTGCTTGCCTTGCATG
>NW_012267300.1:6388391-6397726 GCF_000151885.1 Dipodomys ordii
TTTTTTTTTTTTTTTGGCCAGTCCTGAGGCTTGAATTCAGGGCCTGGGCACTGTCCCTGAGCTTCCTTAGCCCAAGGTTAGCACTCTACCACTTGAGCCACAGCACCAGTTCTGGCTTTTTCTGTTTATGTGATAATGAGAAATTGAACTAAGGGCTTCATGAATGCTAGGCAAGGACTCTACCACTGAGCCACCTTCCCAGCTTCTTTTTTAAACTTAAAAAATTTTTTTACTTTAGGGAAGGTGGCTCAGTGGTAGAGTGCTTGCCTTGCATGCATGAGACCCTGGGTTCGATTCCTCAGCACCACATAAGCAGAAAAAGCTGGAAGTAGCACTGTGGCTGAAGTGGTAGAGTGGTAGAGTGCTAGCCTTGAGCTGAAGAGCTGAGGGACAGCGCCCAGGCCCAGAGTTCAGGCTCTACAACTGACCAAAAAACCCCCAAAATGTGATGTACAGTGAGATTACAATTAAATGAGTCAGGTAATAAGTACATTTCCTTTCATACAATGTCTTTTGTTTCCTCTTTCTCTCTTTTTAAACTTTTTTGCCTTTTAAGGATATAATGGTCCACATTTAGCTTTAGTATTTTGTTATCCACTCTTTTTTTTTTTTTTTGGGGTCCGGTTGTGGGGCCTGAACTCTGGGCCTGGGCGCTGTCCCTCAGCTCTTCAGCTCAAGGCTAGCGCTCTATCACTTGAGCCACAGTGCCACTTCCGGCTTTTTTCTTTTTTCTTTTTTCTTTTGTGGTGCTGAGGAATCGAACCCAGGGCCTCATGAATGCAAGGCAAGTGCTCTACCACCGAGCCACCTTCTCAGTCCTCCACTCATATTTTTGTATAACATGTTATTCCCAAATCTCTATGATTCTGTATAGCCTGTATAGAGTTAATTTTGTCTAAGTACATCAAGTACATTGCTCTGTGGACTTAGGTGGCTTTTTTTTTGTTTTCTTTTTTTGTTTTTGTATGTGTGCCAATAACTGAGGCTTGAACTCAGGGCCTGAGCACCCTCCCTTCACTTTACTGGCATTTTATTACCTGAGCCACACCTCCTCTTCTGGCTTTTTTGGTATTTAATTGAAGAAAAGAATCTCATGGACTTTCCTGACTGGGCTGGCTTTCTTTTTTTTTTTTTTTTGGTAGTGGGGCTTGAACTCTGGGCTTGGGCACTGTCCCTGCACTCTTCAGCTCAAGGCAAGCGCTCTACCACTTGAGCCACAGTGCCACTTCTGTTTTTCTAGTTGTTTATTGGAGATAAGAGTCTCATGGACTTTCCTGCCTGGGCTGGCTTTGAACTACGATCCTCAGATCTCAGCCTCCTGAATAGCTAGGATTATAGATGTGAGCCACCAGCATCTGTCTTGCTTTGCATACTATTTTCTTATTACTTACATGTTTTATTGTAATACATGCTTCTTCTTTTCAAGAGCTGTCAAGTTTCTGTTAAATTACTACCAGCTCAAGTTTTGTTAAATGACTTGGCTTCAAGATGAATCAATTATGATCTTGGGCTGTACTCTTCCTTCTTGCCTGGAGACCCTTGAGCTGTGTGACTTTCCACTTGATTGGTCTTGAAGGCAGGTAGATCTTTCTAGACTTCAATGTTGGCTTTAAAAAATGCCCAAGGTTTATAATAACAATTTAAAAAATCGTAAAAAAAAATGCCAAAGGTAGCCAAGTGCTGACGCTATAACCCTAGCTACACAGTGGATGGAGACCTGGAGGATCCAAGTTCTGCCAACTTGAGCAGAGAATACCTTGAGACTCCATCTCCAGTTAACCAGCAAAGAGCTGGGCTGGAAGCATGGTTTAAGTGGTACAGTGCTAGCCATGAGCAAAAATGAACAAGAGCAGAGACCCTGAGTTCAAGCTCTGTACTACACACACACACAGACCCTGAGTTCAAGCTCTGTACTACACACACACGTACAGAAGCCAAAGGTAGATTTGCAGAAATGATACTTACAAGCCATATTTTGGCTGTCAATTTAAGTACACTCCACCACATGTGGGGATGGAACATCAGGTCTTTAAGCACACTAAATGCTTGCTTACTGAGCTACATTCCCCACCCTTCAACCCTCCCCCCTTTCTTTTTGGTAGTCCTTGAACTCAGGGCCTGGCTGCTGTCCTAGACCTTGAACTCAGGGCCTGACTGCTGTCCTAGTTCTTGAAGTCAGGGCCTGGCTCCTGTCCCTGAACTTCTTTGCTTAAGGCTAGTGCTCTACCACTTGAGCCACAGTTCTACTTTCTCTGTCTCTCCTTCTCTTTCTCTGTTTCTCACTCTCATTTCCCCCCGCCCCCCCTTCCCTCCTTTTTTTTTTTTTTGCAGGATTGAGGTTTGAACTTAAGGCCTCTCCAGTTGATTAGGTTGGTACTGTACCATCAGAGCCATGCTTCCAGCTCTGCTTTTTTATTCTGATTTTGGAGATAGAATCTAGCAAATTTTTCTGCCAGACCCGGCTTGGAACCTGATCGTTTGTATCTCGACCTCCTGAGTACCTAGGATGACAGGTGTGAGCCACCAGCGCCCTGCTAGTGTGTGCGTGTGTGTAGCCCAGATCCCTTTTTCAAGAGCTAGCTCAGCCACTCCCTTTCTTACCCTCTAGGTCCATGCTGTTAAAGCTCTTCAAATGAAGGGGCATCCTGTGGGAGGGAGACTTGAGACTGAGCAGGGACTGAGGGATTCCAGCCTCCCGGTCACACTGGCACAGAATTTTTTGGTTGAGTGCTGCCTCCTGGCGGCAGGTGTGCTGCCGGTACCTTGCCCTCGCGTCGGAGACCACTGCTCTATTTGGGAATCTCAAAGCTGATGCAACAGCTCCCCCGAGGGGGCGGGGAGCTGAGAACGGCGATGGCAGAGCCCGCTTTCCGGGAGACCCCTCCCCCGGCGCCGGGCAGGCGCCGCCCCCTCTCCCCACCGCCCCTGGGGGCATTCCGAGTCCCCCGTCCCTTCAGCATTCCAGCCGTGCGTCCCCGGGCTGGAGGCGGGGGCCGCAAGGGTTTGGGGCTTTGGCCCGGACCCCGTAGCCTCAGCTCGAGCTGGATTGGGAGGGAGGGAAGAGGACGCGAGCGCTCCGGGGCGGAGGACGCGTCTCTAAGGGTATCGGGCGCTGTTGCTGTGCCGGGAAGAACCCAGGGCTGGGGGTCTCGGTGCTCAGACCCCTGCTCCCGTCCTCTATATGCATCTTGAGTCCCTCTTCTAGCGTTTCCTAGAGCCGAGGAAGGGCAAGAGCTGTCGGCCAGGTGTAGGGGACGGCAAAGACCTCCGATGGGCCGGCTCTCGGTCCTCCGGGAAAGACCCCGAATCAGCGCCCCCAAACGAGGGGCGCTGAGGGCCAGGGTGGCTGGGTCGGGTCTGCAGAAGGAGAGATCGTAGGGCTGCAGACACAGAACTGGGGGGTAGGGAGCGTGAGAGAAAGGGAACTGAAGGGAGACTGTAGGGGCCCCAGAAAATGAGGGTGGCTGGGCAGCGCGCTTGGGAGAGAGAAAGGGGCAAAGGTGAGCGCTGCTGGCTGCGGGGGAGGGGAAGGGGCGAGGGTCGCCCGTGGCCAGTTCTGAATTCTGCCTGCGGGAGCGTGTCGCGTGTGAGGTCCTGGAAGAATTTCTGCTCAGGGGGGGTCACAAGTTTTGCTGTTCTAGGACTCAGTCAGGTTTGGGGACCACAGAAGGTTCGGTCCCCTTGTCTTCTCTGCCCTTTCACCCTGTTGTGGCAACTGGCTTTGCCACCTCCATGCCCACGCACACGTAGACTGGCACCTGAGCCTGAGTGTGTGAGCTAGAGCAGATAAAAACTTCCTGGATTTGAGGAAAAAAACTAGATGAAGGCCTCTTTGTTTTCTTTTCACTAGTGAAACAAAAGTTGGTTTCAAGCCATTTTCGGTCTCCCACTGTAAACTCATGACAGTATTATTAAAATAAGTACTTGGAAATTCTCCTTGCTCAGAGAAGTCAGAGGAGTAGTCAGTCACACCAGGTGGCAAATTCAAGGACTCATTCAGGAGCACAACCAGCTGGGAAATCGTTAAGGAGGAAGACATGGTCCATACATTCATTCACTCATCTGTACATCCAGGAAACTTTTCTTTTGGTGGTAGTGAGGAATTGAACTCAGAACCTTGCACATGTTTGCAACTCCACCCTACAGCAATATCCACAGCCCTCTTATTCATTTATAGACATTTGTTGACAGTTTATATGAACCCCATACTGGAGGAAACACTGGTGACCAAAGCTCTTGTGATGCTTGTTTTCTAGAGGGCAGGTGACTGCGGACAAATAATACCAGGAATGAAAAATGTCAGAGGGAAGAATGTTCCAGGCGGCGGCAGGGAGAAAAGGCAAACAGGTACTGGAAAAGCTCTGACATGGGACTTTGCAGAAAGGCCAGTGTGACCAGAATGCAGCTAGGGAAAACAGTACTGTGTTCCTCGTAGGACTTTACTTACAACTTGGACTCAGATTAAGGGATGGGACTGCTGGGAAAATCTAAAAGAGCACCAGATTATCCTTGGAATAATTTATATATTGGTGACAGTAAGCTCTGATAGGTGTTTGTCTCTTAGTGAAGTGTAACTTGGCTTCTGTGCACTGCCACAGAATCCTTAACTACTTCTTATCAGACACCTGCCTTTGGAGTGATTTGCTCCCAGGGACAAGTGCAGAGTGTAGCTTGAAGACTATCAAGTGGACAATCCCCTAAAGGATGGAGTTCTGAAAATCTAAGCAAGGACTAGATGCCTGATATTGTCTACATTTTCTGTGGCTTAGTATGACTACTCAGGATCCAGGTGCCTGTGGCTCATGCCTAAGGAGACTTAAGAGCAGAGGATAGAGGTTTGAAGCCAACCAGAGTAGGAAAGCCCAGGAGGCTATTATCTCCAATTAACCAGAAATAAAGCTGTGGCTTAAGTGATAAGAGTTCTAGCCTTAAGGAAAAAAGTAAGGTACAGTGCCCAGGACCTGAGTTAAGCCCCAGACAAAAGCAAACCAAACCAAACCAAAAATATGCCTCAGACAATTGCATGTGATAAATTTATGTAACAATCATTTGTTTAATTCTGAGTACTAAAAAAGAGGTCTACACAGTTTTATTCCAAGAAGATTGGTATTTCCCCACCTCTGCTAAGTAAATATAAAGATATTTAAAAGAACAGTGGTTTGAAGGGGTGCCAACTCATGAATCTGCCCAGGATGCCAAGGGCCTAGTTGGTTCTTTCCTGGCAACTTAGACTCACGTGTTCACATTGCCCTAAACCAATTGGAGCTCTGAGATGTGTGTGGGCATGCTTGATGTCTGGGCACAGGATGGCTGTGCTTTCTTTCCTTGTATGTAGTATCTTCCTTGGCTTGCTTTAGGGGCTGAAATGACAAGGAAAGTTGAGATGGGGCTGAAGTGTTTCAATGCCAACTAACCATGGGAGCATGCGATAAGATACTGGATTAAGCATAAGTATGTTGGAGGTGAGGTGATGTAGTAAAGGGAAGTGGGAAGGCAGAGAGTTGCAGGAGGGCTCAGTAAGGCATTGTAAATTGCAAGCGAAGCTTAAGGGCTTCGTTAACTCAGAGCAATAATAAAGATCAAGGACTGATAGGGGGAGGAACCAAAAGATGCCTGCAGGCTAGAGGTGGTCAGGTCTTCTGGGTCTGACCGGGCAGTCTTAGCTCCAGCCCGTCCCCGTGGCCCCTCCCCGCTGCCGGCCAGACTCACACATGTGTTTTCCTGTTTTCCACTTCGTCCCGGCACCCTCTGCCTTTTCTGCTCCTCAGTCAACAGCTGCTGCAGCCTGAGCCTTATACTCCAGTTCCCCTAAGTAGCTGTTCCCAGCGTGTGCACAGCTTTCTCCCTGCACTTGCCCCAAGTCTCAGGACAGGTAAGAGGTGGGAGAGGAGGGACAATGGGTGAGAGGGAAAGCCTAGGAGGAAGATGGAATGAGTCCTCAAAAATCAATTGGCTGAAAGAGGGACTCAAGAGCCTTATTTCCTGGTCCCAGTCCTCCTTAGGCAGAACCTTCTGTCTAGAAAATTTGGCCCCTTATTAATGGGAGCACTGTCTATAAAAGTGAACAGTTCTCTTCTTATTTCACTTTCTTTTTTTAAAGGGGATGGTGTTAACCAAAGAGGAACATAGAAAAACAAAAGGAGAACTGGAGGGAGAGGTTAAGCGGCTGAGCATGGAGGGATGGGGAAGCCTGCCATTACCAGTGTGTGTCTGTTTTGTTTCTTTTGTTAGGGGAGGCTGCCCAGATCAGTAGGAGCAAGGAAGGCAAAGCCATGGGGTCTTGAAGGAAAGGAGAAAGTGTGTTCTCACCGTACAGCTCACTGTCAAGACCCAGATCTGTGAGCCGGTTCCAGAGGACTTGTAGTTTGGTGTTGTCATTGGAGGGTGGAGTCAGGGCATGAGGGCTTCCACTGGTTGCTCTGCCAGGCACTTTATATTTCTTGCTTCCCTGAGTCTCCCAATCTGAATCTTCTTCTACAGGGTATTAGATTGGTCTGGAATCTCTTATATTCATGGGAGGATGATGGCACATGGGAAGATTCTGGGAGGTCTGTGGAGGTACTCATGAGACCTCTGTAAAACCTTGGTTGGTCAAACCTTCTGGAGGGCCTGGTGGGAATGGAATGTTGCTTGTTTGTGGGGGTGGGGGGGGTGAGGGGAAGAGAGAGGGTGGCTGGGGGGGGGTGCTGAATGGCTGCTCCAGAGTCTCAGAGAGGAATGTAAGCTCCCAAAGTTGGTTCCTTCTTGCCCATAGTGCTAGGCGGTGGTTGAGAAAAGAGGGGTGGGGGACTTTCTATGACCTACTGGCCTCCCAGGATTTCCTGGGCAGGCCACTAGGGCATGCTGTTTGCCTGACTTGTCTCAGGATTCTTTGAGAGATTTTTATTTTCCCTCAAGGCTAGTGCTCTACCACTTGAGCTATAGCTCCACTTCTGGCTTTTTGCTCCACTTCTGGCTGGTTAATTGGAGATAAGAGTCTCTCAGACTTTCCTGCATAGACTGATATTGAACCTTGATCCTCATATCTCAGCCTCTTGAGTAGTTAGGATTATAAGGCAGGCACTGGTGTCTGGCAACAGAGGTCTTTTTTCTTTTCTTTTAAACACCAAGTCAGGTGTTTGGCCTTGCAGACTTCTTTCCTAGACTCCCTCACCATTTCTATTCCTTTGTCTTTCTTTTGTTCCTTTTCTTCCCCCTTCTCTTCTCCCTTCCTCCCTCCCTTCCTTCCTTTTTGGTGTTGGTACAGGAGCTTGAACTCTGAGGCAGAGCACACTCTTAGCTTTTTCATTCTAGGCTGGCTCTCTACCTTTTGAGCCACAGTTCCACTTTTGGCTTTTTGGAGATAAGTCTCATGGACTTTTCTTCCTGGGGCTGGCTTTTAACTGCAATTTCCAGATCTCACCCTCCTGAGTGACTAGAATTACACATATGAGTACTGGTGCCTTTCATGTACATGTTTGTGTCACATTTGGATACAAATCCTCGGTGTCAGTTAATTTGGTCTTAGAAGGGCAGGTGTGATAGTGTGTTTGGGCTATTGTTTGCTTTCTAAGTGGGCTCACTAGCAATCACAGCCTGCTAAGCAGACTTGGAATCACTTCTCTTGCTGGCCCAGGAAGAGCAACCAGGAAGGCAAAGAACAAACTTTTAACAGAAGGATTGCAGGGCATTCTTTTTAATCTAATCATGTCCTCCCTCAGGTAACTCATTAGGGACCCCTGCGAAGAGCTTTGCTTTCCTATCTAAGGACTGGAGACTAGATCTGGTAAGGGGGTGGGGAGATGGGGAGATAACGTAGTTGTGTGAGCTTTGGGATCTCTCCCTCTAGTTTAATGCACCTTGCACATGGTTAGTTTCTACCTCCTGGGACTGGCTTGCTGGGAGGGTTCAATGAAATAATATGCTTAAGTGCTTTGCATTTGTCTGGTATGGGCCAGTGTTGCACACATGCTATTACTGTTACTCCTGTAACAGTAACATTTTTTTTTTTTTGCAGTCCTGGGGCTTGAACTCAGGGCCTGGGCACTGTCCCTGAGCTTCTTTTGCTCAAGGCTAGCATTCTACCATTTGAGTCACAGCACCACTTCTGGCTTTTTTTGATTATGTGGTACTGAGGAATTGAACCTAGGGCATCATGCATGCTAGGCAAACACTCTATCACTAAGCCACATTCCCAGCCCTGTGGGGGTACGTCTGTATGGATATGAGATGTTTATGTGGCTGTCTTGGGAGAAGCATAGTTACTGGTAAGGCTAACTCCAGGTTAGGGTCTCTTTCTGTTTTATTTTTCCTCTTCCCCTTCCCCTTCCCTTGTTTCCACTACCTAATTTAAATACATTTAAGAAATGGCTTGGGATGTGACTTAGTGGTAGAGTGCTTGCCTAGCATGTATAAAGCCCTGGGTTCAATTCCTCAGTACCATATACACAGAAAAAGCCAGAAGTGGTGCTATGGCAGTGCTAGCCTGGAGCAAAAGAAGCTCAAGGACAAGCCGGGCACTGGTCTGGCAAAAAATAAAAAATTAAGAATTGCGGGGGTGGGAGGAGGGATTGGTGGGGGGAGGGATAGTGGGAGAAAAAAAATGAAGGAGTGGGTAACAATGTTCGACAAGAAATGTACTCATGAGCTGGGAAGGTGGCTTAGTGGTAGAGTGCTTGCCTTGCATGCATGAGGCCCTGGTTTCCATTCCTCAGCATCACATAAGCAGAAAAAGCTGGAAGTGGTGCTGTAGCTGAAGTGGTAGAGCTGAAGAGCTCAGGGACAGTGCCTAGGCCCAGAGTTCAGGCCCCATGGCCAAGCAAAAAAAAAAAAAAGAAAAGAGAAATGTACTCATTACCTTACTTATGTAACTGTAACCCCTCTGTACAGCATCTTTACAACAAAATAAAATTCACTAAAAAAATTTTTAAAAAATTACAATGATGGAATGACGAGAATCATCTTCCCTAAGGAATTTAGATCTCTATTCTCTTGTAGAATGATTAGTGAAGGTTAGGAGGGGATCTAAGAAAGACAGACAGGATTTCAGATGGAGACAGTGTTTTCTGTTGGAAAAAAAATAAAACCACAAAACAACCAAACAGATTTAAAGTAAACTATAAAGACAGAGTAAGGTTCAATTTCCAAAGAGTGGTCAATTCCTTCTGTTATTCTGAGCCTGTCTAGGCTAGCTGAGTGAAATGTTATTTCCACGTTAAAAAAAATTCCAGGGCTGGGAATATGGCTCAGTGGTAGAGTGCTTGACTTGCATGCATGAGGCCCTGGGTTCGATTCCTCAGCACCACATAAGCAGAAAGAAAAAAGCCAGAAGTGGCGCTGTGGCTCAAGTGGTAGAG
>NW_012267300.1:6397776-6400206 GCF_000151885.1 Dipodomys ordii
AAAAAAAAAAAGCAAAATAAAACCCACGGCCCCCTCCCCCCCAAAATCCCACCAAAACCAAAAACAAGAATGAGGAAAGAGCCAGGTACTGGTGGCTCATGCCTGTAATCCTAGCTACTGGAGAGGCTGAGATCTGAGGACTGAGGTTCAAAGCCAGGTGGGGCAGGAAAGTCTGTGAGACTAATTAACCCCCCGAAAACTGGAAGTGGCACTGTGGCTCAAAGTGGTAGAGTGCTAGCCTTGAGCGAAAGAGCTCAGGGACAGAGTTGGGGCCCTGCGTTCAAGCTCCAGGACTGACCAAAAGAAAATGAGGGAAGAATCAATCTAGCTCCTTTCTTTCCCTTCACATTCATTGAAGCATAATTCTCCTAAAATGAATCCTCAACTTCAAGGAAGAGATATGACAGAACCACCAAAGTAAATTCCTAGGCATGTTTCTACTCTATTATTATCTTACAATTCTGGAGAAGTCTAATATATGGGTCTCACTTGTCACAGTTTGCTCTTTTCTAGTACTCTCTGGGTGAATGTTTCCCTTTTCCAGATTTTCAGGTATCTACATTCCTCCTCTCAGCCCACACTCCTTTACTTCATCATCAAAGCCAATACATTCTATCTCTCTAAACATTAAGTCTCTTGCTGTCTTTTCTCAGCCTCCAGGGACCACAGCTGGGAAAGGCTCTGCTTTTTTTCTTTTTTTCCCCTCTTCTGGTACTGGGGGCTTGAACTTAAGGCATGGGCTCTATCTCTGAGATTTTTTTGCTCAAGGCTAGTGCTCTACCACTGTGAGCCACAGCTCCACTTGTAGTTTTCTGGTGGTTAACTGGAGGTAAGAGTCGTGGCTTCAAACCATGATCCTCAGATCTCAGCCTCCTGAGTAGCTAGGATTACAGGTGTGAATAACCAACACCTGGCCTCTTCCTGATCTTTGTGTTTAATTAGAGAGAAGAATTTCTCGGGGTCCTGGTGGCTTGTTCCTATAATCCTAGCTACTCAGGAGGCTGAGATCTGAGGATCACAGTTTAAAGCCAAACTGGGCAGGAAAAGTCCATGAGACTCATTTCCAATAAACCACCAGAAAACTGGAAGTGGTGCTATGGCTCAAGTGGTAGAATGCTAGCCTTGAGCTAAGAGCTGAGGGACAGTGCTCAGGCCCAGAGTTCAAGCCCCACAACCACTAACAACAACAAAAAGAATCTCACAGACTTTCCCTACCAAGATTTGCTTCAAACTGAAGTCCTCTGATCTCAGCTTCTTGCATAGATAGGATTATAGGCATAAGCCACCTGCACTCAACACCAATTCTCTTTTATTAGCCTAGAATTTAAAGTAATCTGCAATATCAAATTCATTGTTTTATCTTCAAAATTTCTTCACTTTAAAAACAAAGAACAAATTAACTGCTCTTCACTAAGTCAGTGTCTTTTCTAAATTTCATTCCACTGTACAATGGAATATTTTCCTATCCCTCTTTTTTGGGCAGTACTAGTGAGTGTTTGGACTCAGGGTCTCATCACTGTGGTTATTTTCAGGACAGTATTTGCCCAGGCTGGACTCAGACCTCCAATCTGCCCATCTATGACTTTATGCATTGTTGGAATGACAGCTTATTGTGATGGAGTTTTGCTAACTTTTTGCCCAGGTGATCTTTGTTTTTTTTTTTTTTTGTCGGTCGTGGGGCTTGAACTCTGGGCCTGGGCGCTGTCCTTCAGCTCTTCAGCTCAAGGCTAGCACTCTACCACTTGAGCTACAGCGCCACTTCCGGTTTTCTGATGGTTTATTGGAGATAGGAGTCTCACTGTCTCTCATGCCCGGGCTGGCTTTGAACCGCGATCCTCAGATCTCAGCCTCCCGAGTAGCTAGGATTACAGGCGTGAGTCACCGGCACCCGGCTGCCCAGGTGATCTTGAATCTATTTTCTCAATCTCTGCTCTCAATAGCTGGGATTTTAGGCATGACCCACTGTACCCAGGTGTTGTTTTTTTTTTTTTTCTTCTCGCACTGGGGGCTTGAACTCAGTATGGGAACTGTCCTTGAGCTCTTTTGTTCAAGGCTACCATTTTAGCCACAGCTCCAGTTGTTGTTTTTTTTTTTTTTTTAGTTGTGGGGCTTGAACTCAGAGCTTGGGTACTGTCCCTGAGAGCTTTTTGCTCAAGGCTAGTGCTCTACCACTTTGAGCCTCAGAGCTACTTCCAGTTTTCTGGTGGTTAGTTGGAGATAAAAAGTCTCACAGAGGGGCTGGGAAGGTGGCTCAGTGGTAGAGTGTTTGCCTTGCATGCTCGAGGCCCTGGGTTCGATTCCTAAGCACCACATAAGAAAAAAGCCGGAAGTGGCGCTATGGCTCAAGTGGTAGAGTGCTAGCCTTGAGCTGAAGAGCTGAGGGACAGTGCCCAGGCCCAGAGTTCAGGCCCCACAACCGGACCCAAAAAA
>NW_012267300.1:6402724-6412878 GCF_000151885.1 Dipodomys ordii
CCTTGAGCTGAAGAGCTGAGAGACAGCGCCCAGACCCAGAGTTCAGGCCCCAGGACCGGACCAAAAAAAAAAAAATTCCAGGGCTGGGAATGTGACTTAGTGATAGAGTGCTTGCCTAGAATGCATGAAGCCCTGGGTTTGAATCTTCAGTACCACATACAAACAGAAAAAGCCAGAAGTGGTGCTGTGTAAATTAAAGAAAGAAAGAAAGAAAGAAAGAAGTGGTGCTGTGGCTCAAGGAGTAGAGTGTTAGCCTTGAGAGGGGGTGGGGGAAGCTTAGGGACAGTGCCCAGACCCTGAGTTCAAGCCCCAGGACTGGGGGAAAAAATACCCAGCCAGGCACACTGGTTGGCTCACGCCTGTAATCCTAGCTACTCAGTAGGCTGAGATCTGAGAATCATGGTTCAAAGCTAGCCAAGACAGGAAAATCTGTGACTCTTATCTCCAATAAACCACCGGAAAACTGGAAGGGGCACTGTGGCTCAAGTGGTAGAACACTAGCCTTCAGCTGAAGAGCTCAGGGACAGTGCCTAGGCCCAGAGTTCAAGCCCCACAACTGACCCCCCCCCCAAAAAAAAAAATTCCAGGCAAGCACTCTACTAATAGCCTCATCCCTGGCTCTTTCTTTCTATATCCATTCTCTGTATCCTTTCTATATTTTCTCTCTATCCTTCTTCTCTATATCTTCTCTCTGTATATTTTATTTTATTTTGTCAGTTATGGGGCTTGAACTCACTCAGCCTGGGTGCTATCTCTGAGCCTTTTTGCTCAAAGCCAGCACCCTACTACTTTGAGCCACAGCTCCACTTCCCAGATATATGTATTTATATACATGTGTATGTGTGTGTGTGTGTGCATGTATGCACAAGTGCCAGTCCTAGGGCTTGAACTCAAGGCTCTGTCCCTGAGCTTTTTTGCTCAAAGCTAGTGCTATACCACTTAAGCCACAGCTCTACTTCTGGCTTTTCTGCTGATTAATTGGAGATAAGAGTCTCATATTTTTCTGCCTGGGTTGGCTTTCATATCTTAGCCTACTGACTAGCTAGGATTATAGGTGTGAGCCACTAATGACTAGCTGTCTTCATTTCCTAATCTTGTTTTTTTTGAAGTAGCTTGAGGCTTAGAATTTGGGGTGATAGGGCCAGAAAGGTTACGTAGTGGTAGAGTGCTTGCCTAGCATGCATGAAGCCCTGAGTTCAATTCCTCATTATTACCACATACACAGAAAAAGTTGGAAGTAGCACTGTGGCTCAAGTAGTAGTAGAATGCTAGCCTTGAGCAAAAGAAGCTCAGGGACAGCACTCAGGCCCTAGGACTTGCAAAAAAATAAAGAATTTGGGGTGACAAGTCTGGGAAGGTAGCTTAGTGGTAGAGTGCAAGCATGAAGCCCTGGGTTCGAGTCCTCAGTACCACATAAACAGAAAAAAGTCAGAAGTGGTGCTGTGGCTCAAGTGGTAAAGCACTAGCCTTGAGCTAAAGAAGCTCAGGAACAGTTCTAGGCCCTGAGTTCAGGCCCCAGGACTGGCATAAAAAAGAAAAAAGAAAAAAAAAGAATTTGGGGTGACAGCACAAGTTTACCAGCAGCCACCCATCTCTCTGCATAAGGAAGTGTACCCAGTTCTTGTTTCAGAACACCCAACCATGTGGTATTAGAACTGCACTTACACTTCCTCTAATCTCAGCATGTGAACAATCCTTTGGGTCACATTCTGCAATCTTCCTGCCTTTCTTAATTGTTCAGATTGTGAGAGAGTCAAGTCTAGGGGTTGGTGCCACCACCTTGTCCTTAGCTAACTTACGTGGGCACAACTCCCCCAAGGGCTGCAGAGATGGCCACCCAGCTCCTGGCTTTGTTGCTGGGCCCCAGGTCCAGGAGCAGAGCTGACAAAGGAGATTCCTTAGAGTGCCTTCTTATCACAGAAAGTGCTGAGCCAAGTGCTCCCCCCTTTGCTGATGCAAAGAACCATGAACTTTGGACCCAGACGGTTACTTAACCCTCCTCTCCCTTTCCCTCACTCCTTCCTTTGTCCACTTTAGCTCTCCACCCTTCTTAACTTAAATCTGTAGGCCCTTGTCTGGCCTTCCCTTTTACTGCCAGCTGAAAGGAGGAACAGTCTGACCACTGTTCTGGGAAGCCTCATCTCTCTGACTGCTGTTGACAACTGCAGTAGAAACCTGCTCAGATCCAGGGCCAGGGAGTGAGTGTGTGTCCCACCGTCTCCTTGTCCTATGTTCCTTGTTAACCTCCCTCTGCTGTCCTGCAGTGTTTGCAGTGCTGTTATGCAGTGTCCACAGCACCTCCGCTGTTCTTGCTCTGGAATCTCTCCATTTGCCTGACTTGCATTTCTCAGCTCTCTGCTGCTCAGCCTGGCTTTCACCTATTTCCTTTCCTTTTTTTTGGGTGATCTCTCTTCAGCATCATCTGGGATGGAAAGGCATCATCAGCTGCCTCCAGGCATGTCTGGGTTCCACTGCTTATTTAAGTTATCTTTCTCTTACTCACCCTTTTCTGGGGGAATTGTGTTGGTGTGAAGTCTGCAATCCTAGATACTAGGATGGGTATCTAGGGAAAGAAAAAAAAAAGAAAAAGAAAAGAGCCTGTGTCTTCCAGGATGGGATGGGGCTACTTGGGTTTTGCCAGGGTTGAAGATGCCAGCTGCTGTTAATGGATTTTCTGAGTAGGGAGATGGCTGTGATTCTAGCAGGAACTTTCTGAAAGCCTTTAGGTTTTTCAAAGCTTAAGCCATTAGGGAGATAAAAAAAGACAGCACTGGGAAGGGATTTCACAAATTAGCTGCTTGCAAGATTGGGTCTTCATATTACATCTCAGCACAAGTGAAATTTGAGACTTTTTCTTTTTGGTGGGGAGACAGGCTGAAAACTGGGGCTCAACCCCATATAATGACACCTGGGAGCTGCCAAACTACCTCCCTGCCTGTCATGTAGAGGCTAGGATTTAGCTGTCTAGTTGGTGAATCAGGTGGGATACATCAACCTAAAGATGAGAGGTGGATACTGTCTCTGGAGAGTAAGTACCTTATCCTAAGATTCAGGTGTGGGGTTTTTATTTTTTATTTTTTTTTTATTTTGTGCTAGTATTACGGATTGAACTCAGAACTTTGATGCTGTCCCTTAGCTTTTTTGCTCAGGGCTGGCCCCCTACCACTTCAGCCACACCTCTACTTCCAGCTTTTTACTGTGTTCATTACTGGAATTTTCCTGCCCCAGCTGGGTTCAAACCTTAATCCTCCTGAGTTGCTAGGATTAAGGGTATGAGCCATGGGTGCTCAAGTTAAATTGAGTCACTTGGAGAAGATGTTATTTGGAGGTAGAAAGGAAGAGGTCTCTCAAGTGAAGGGTGGGCTGCCCATGCTGGCTCCTGTAGAGTAAAGGGGGAGCTGCTCTGTGATTACAAACTACCTAACATATCTCATCTTTCTTCCTTAGAGGGTGATGCCAGGAAGCTGGTGACGACTTTCCTTTTCTACCATGGTTGATAGCACCAAGTATGAAGTGGCCTCCCAGCATGAGGCCAGTGCCTCCCCTCTGGGTGATGAGGCCAAGCCAGAAGCTGAGCAGGTAAAGCTGAAGAAGGAGATCTCGCTGCTCAATGGCGTGTGCCTGATAGTGGGGAACATGATTGGGTCAGGCATCTTTGTCTCTCCCAAAGGGGTGCTTAGATACAGTGCCTCCTTTGGCCTCTCTCTGGTTGTGTGGGCTATCGGGGGCCTCTTTTCTGTCTTTGGGGCCCTCTGTTATGCGGAACTGGGCACTACCATTAAGAAATCTGGGGCCAGCTATGCCTACATCCTGGAAGCCTTCGGGGGATTTCTTGCCTTCATCCGCCTCTGGACCTCCCTGCTCATCATCGAACCCACCAGCCAGGCCATCATTGCCATCACCTTTGCCAACTACATGGTGCAGCCCATCTTCCCCAGCTGTGGTGCTCCCTATGCTGCTGGCCGCCTGCTGGCTGCTGCTTGCATTTGTAAGTAGGGCTGGGGCTGGAAAGGAGTTGGGGAGCAGGTGGATGGGGAATGAGATGGGGATGTGAGTTCAGTCAGGAAATAAGGATTGGGTAAAGAATGCTTTTGACAATGCCTCATTTTTTGTTGTTGTAGAATTAGTGTATGTTATCCTAATGCCATGTATCCCAGTGTTGAAATTAGAATCACAGTGTTAAAGAGAAGTAAAACTGAGAGTGGTGGTGCATAACTGTAATCCCAGCTATTCTAGAGGTGGATATAGGGTCCACTTTTTGTAAAAAATGAAATAACTGCAAAAGGCGTACTGGGAATGTGGCTTAGTGGTAGATGTTTGCTAAGCATGCATGAAGCCCTCGGTTCAATTCCTCAGTACCACATAAACAGAAAAAGCTGGGAGTGGTGCTGTGGCTCAAGTGGTGGAGTGCTAGCCTTGAGCAAAAGAAGCTCAGGGACAGTGCCCAGGCTCTGAGTTCAAGCCCCAGGACTGGCAAAAAAAAAAAAAAAGGCATGGCTCAAGTAGTAGAATGTCAAGCCTCATGCCTTGAATCTACAGGACTGAAGGGAGAGAGAAAAAGCAAAAAACTAAAATGGCTGAGGATAGGGTTAAGTAGTAGTGCGTTTGCATACACAAGACTATTGCATTCCATCCCCAGAATCAAAAAAGCAGAAAGAGCTGGGCGCTGGTGGCTTACGCCTATAATCCTAGCTACTCAGGAGGCTGAGATCTGAGGATCACGGTTCAAAGCCAGCCGGGGCAGGAGAGACCGTGAGACTCCTATCTCCAATAAAAACCACCAGAAAACCGGAAGTGGCGCTGTAGCTCAAGTGGTAGAGCGCTCACCTTGAGCTGAAGAGCTGAGGGACAGCGCCCAGGCCCAGAGTTCAAGCCCCACGATCGACAAAAAAAAAAAAAAAAAAGCAGAAAGAAAGCAACTTACCTTCCTTCCAACTTCCCATACTATGTATCATGAACAGCTGGTATGTGCTTCCTTATTTTCTTCCATCAAGAGAACTTAGTTTTGGGCTGGGAAGGTGGCTCAGTGGTAGAGTGCTTGCTTTGCGTGCATGAGGCCCTGGGTTCGATTCCTTAGCACCACGTAAGCAGAAAAAGTCAGAAGTGGCATTTGGCTCAAGTGGTAGAGCACTAGTCTGAGCTGAAGAGCTGAGGGATAGATAGTACCCAGGCCCAGAATTCAGGCCCCATGACCGACCAAAAAAAAAAAAAAAAGAACTTAGTTTTGTTCTGTCTTTTCTAAAAATGAGATGATATAATTCTATCTACAATTCTTTCTCTCTTTTCCTTCCTTCCTTCCTTCCTGCCTTCCTGTTTCTCTATTTAATCTTTAAGTAGTTCAACAGAGAAGTTTTGAGTCAATGTGTCAGTTTGAGTACAATGCATTTTAAAAATATTTATTTTTATTGAGTAATTATACAATATTATTTATTTCTTCTCTTACCTTATTGCTGCATCTACAACTTCTAGTCCCATGTGGAATAAGAATAGTGAAAGAGGACATCTTTGTCTTGTTCTTAGAGAAAATATTTCAGCTATCTCTCAGTCAGTATGTAGATAGTCCTAATTGTATTGAGGTAACTCATTCAGTACCTAATTTTTAGGTTTTTTTTCTTTTCTTCTATCTATCTATCTATCTATCTATCTATCTATCTATCTATCTATCTATCTATCTATCTATCTATTTTCATGGGAATTTGGGGCTTGAACTCAGGCCCTGGGCACTGTCTGAGCTGTTTTGCTCAAGTCTAGCACTCTTACTTAGGCCACAGCTTCACTTCTGCCACCCCCCCTCCCCACCCAGTCCTGGGACTTAAGCTCTGGTCATTGTCCTTGAGCTTCTTTTTTTGGGGGGGGTCTGGTTGTGGGGCCTGAACTCTGGGCCTGGGTGCTGTCCCTCAGCTCTTCAGCTCAAGGCTAGCGCTCTACTATTTGAGCCACAGTACCACTTCCGGCTTTTTTTTTCTTCTGCTATGTGGTGCTGAGGAATCGAACCCAGGGCCTCATGCATGCAAGGCAAGCGCTCTACCACTGAGTCACCTTCCCAGCCCCCCTTGAACTTCTTTTGCTCAAGGCTAGCACTCTACCATTTGAGCCACAGTCCCACTTCTATCTTTTTCTGTGTATGTGGCATTGAGGAATTGATGTGTGGGAGGCAAGCACTCTACCACTAAGCCACATTCCCAGCCCCCTCCTCCCCATTCCCCCCTTTTTTGATGGTTAATTGGAGATAAGATTCTGATAGAGATTCCTGCCTAGGCTGGCTTTGAACTGAGATCCTTAGATCTCAGCCTCTGGAGTAGCTAGGATTACCGGTATAAGCCACTGGTGCCCAGCCAAGATTTTATTTAAAAAAATGTGTTACTTGTTTTATGGACTAGTAGATGGTTAGTCTTGGAGAATGTTCCATGCACTGGAGAATGTTCCATGTACTGAGAAGAATATTTCTCTAGTTGTTGGATGAAATGTTATTATGCGTTAGGTTCATTTGGTGTATAATATAGTTGAACTCTGATGGTTTTTGTTGTTTCATTGCTTTTTTTGTTTTGGTCTGGAAGATCAGTCCATTGGTGTTGAAGTTGGGATGTTGGAATCCTCAACTATTGTTATATTAATGTTTCTCCTTCATCCTCTTGGCAAATTGATTCCTTTATCTTTTTTTTTTGTCTGTCCTGGGGCCTGAACTCTGGGCCTGTGCGCTGTCCCTCAGCTCTTCATTCAGCTCAAGGCTAGCACTCTATCACTTGAGCCACAGCGCCACTTCCGGCTTTTTCTGGTGCTGAGGAATCAAACCCAGGACCTCATGCATGCAAAGCAAGCACTCTACCACTGAGCCACCTTCCCAGCCCCCCTCCCTCTTTTTTTTTTTTTGATGCCGGTCTTAGGGTTTGAACCCAGGGCCTGGGCTCTTTTAGCTGCTTTTGCTCAAGGTATGTTTCTTGAGTCATAGCTCCATTTCCAGCTTTTTGGTGGTTAATTGGAGCAAAGAACCTCATGGCCTTTCCTATCAGAGCTTGCTTTGGACACAGATTCTCAGATCTCAGTCTCCTAAGTATTTGGGATTATAGATGTTGGCCACCAATGCCCTGCTTTTATTCAGTTTTCTATGTTGCCCAAGCTGGCATTAAATTCCTGAGCTCAAGCAATCTTTCTGCTTCAGCCTCTCAAGTAGTTGATACTATAAAGTGTCACTGTACCTGGCTTTTTAATTCTTTCCTGTCTTCCTTGGTCCTTCCTCCCTCCCCCTTCCCTTCCTCCCTCCCTTCCTTCCTCCCTCCCTTCCTTCCTCCCTCCCTTCCTCCCTCCCTGCCTGCCTGCCTGCCTTCCTGCCTTCCTGCCTGCCTTCCTGCCTTCCTTCCTTCCTTTTTCTGTGTGCTAGTGTTGGTGCTTGAACTAAGGGCTTCTCGATTTTCCCTAGATTCTTTGCTCAAGGCTGGTGCTCTACCACTTGAGCCATGCCTCCATTTCCACTTCTGTCTTTTTGTGGTTAATTGTAAAGTCTTTTGGATGTGTCTGTCTGATATGGCTTCAAACTTTTTTTTTTTGTTGGTCATGAGGCTTGAACTCTGGGCCCGGGTGCTGTCTCTAAGCTCTTCAGCTCAAGGCTAGCACTCTACCACTTGAGCCATAGCACCACTTCTAGTTTTCTGAGTGGTTTATTGGAGATAAGAGTCTCAGACTTTCCTGCCTGGGCTGGCTTTGAACTATGATCCTCAGATCTCAGCCTCCTGAGTAGCTAGGATGACAGGCATGAGACACCAGTGCCCAATCAATAATTTTTAAAATTGGAATGTATTTTATCTAAATATAGCTTCTCCTGCTCAATTTTGGTTTCCATTTGCATGATATATCTTTTTCTATCCTTCAATTTGCAGTTTATGAATATTTGCTGTTGAAGTGAGTTTCTTGTAGGCAGTTCGCATTTTTGGTCTGGTCGTGGGGCCTGAACTCTGGGCCTGGGTGCTGTCCCTCAGCTCTTTAGCTCAAGGCTAGCGCTCTACCACTTGAGCCACAATGCCACTTCTGGCCTTTTTCTTTTTGCTTATGTGGTGCTGAGGAATCGAACCCAGGGCCTCAGGCATGCAAGGCAAGTGTTCTACCACTGAGCCACCTTCCCAGCCCCTGCATGAAAATTTCTATGGGCTAGGCTTTGAAAGCTACATCTTGACCTTTTCTCCATCTCATAAATAAAATCTATGTAAAGCCATAATGGAGGTGCTGAGAGGATTAGTCTTCATTTCTCAGTTGTCTCAGTTCTTGAAAAAAAAAATTGCCTTTTTTTTCCCCCCAGCCCAAGAGACTGTAGGGCCTTTGAGATGCTTCTCATCCTCCAGCGGTAAAAAAGTACAGACTTCCTGCCAGTGTAAGGAGCAACAGATGCAGTGGAGTGTACAGGAATTTTGCATCAGTTGCTCATTGGATTTACTCTTTTCAATCAACCTTGTGTCATTTTCTTTTTCAAGCCTCCATTGCTCCATGTACTCAACTTCTTCTGTGTGTATACTGTTATACAGAGAACTGGTTGTTTTCTGTGAGTGCTCCTGTGTTTCCTGTGTCCCTGAGTATGGCTCAGACAAAATTCTTTTTCTTTGGTCATAGGGTTTGAACTCTGGGCGTGGATGCTATTCCTGAGCTCTTCAGCTCAAGGCAAGTGCTCTACCAGTTGAGCCACAGAGCCATTTCTGGTTCTCTAGTGGTTTATTGGAGATGAGAGTCTCATGGACTTTCCTGCCTGGACTGTTTTGAACTGTGATCCTCAGATATCAGCCTCCTGAGTAGCTAGGATTAGAAGCATGAGCCACAGGTTCCCAGCTCAGACTAATTTCTGTGTGTGGGATGTTTGTCATGCATGGCAACAATAAGGGAAGGGTGGAAAGCACCAGCTTGTGATGAAACATGGGGGTTTTTCCCCACAGTCTTACATGTGACTTCTAATTTCTCTTGTATCACTTGTGGATGAATTGGTAGATGGCTCACTTTTGGAACTAGTTTTAGGATCTGTTAGTTTTGAGGCCCCTTCACCAGATACATATCTGGTGGAGAGAAGGATCATTCCATTTAATAGTTTTGACAATCATCATCGTAAGTACCAGAATTCTGTTATTTTAACCATCTTGGCCTGACTTCTCTTTGAGACCAACAGTATGTTTTCTTGCCTTGAAATCTGACATTTCTTTTAGTGACTCAGTGTTACCATGGTACATTTTAATGATTGTATGACTCTGAGGTCTTCTCAGGCCACTAAGGGAGTTTCTTGTAGGCATGAATATTTCCTTCCTCAGTCACCTCAGACTGCTGGCTTGACTTAATTTCTTAGGTTTTCTTCTTTTCTGATTTCTATTTGTGTCATCTCTGACAGCTGTGTCTACCTCTACTAGTCACCCCTTTTAGTTTCCTGCTTCTAATTTTGGAAATGTACTCAAACCCTTAAGTGCCAAGTATACATACACATACAATATAGACCCTTGCAAGAGCACAAGCAAAGCAGCCTAACTATGATTGGTATGAAGAGCTTCTCCAGGTTTAGCAGGTGGACTTAGGGTATATATTTGAGATAACTTGCATACATTTGCAATAACTCTTAAAGAGTGAAAAGTCCACCAGACTCTGTTTAAGACTGACCCCAATAGCTGTGTAATTTTATGTACATGATGCACTGACTTTTCCAAGATATTACTGTGAGAATTCAGTGAAGCCAGGTGCCATGATTTGCACCTACAGTTCCTGGTACTTTGGAGGTTAGGACAGAAGGATCTCTTGAGTCCATAAACTTGAGACCAGCCTGGGTAACAAATGAAAACTTGATCTCAAAGATTCAGAAACCATAAATCTTCATTCAACTGTGTGGTATTTAATTATTATTATTATTTTGGTGCTAGTAATGGGGCTTGAACTCAGGGCTTTGCACTCTTGTTTGGCTTTTTTGTTCAACTCTGGCACTCTACCGCTTGAGCCACAGCTCTGCTCTGGCTTTTTGCTGGTTAATTGGAGATAAGAGTATCATTTACTGGACTTTTCTGCCTGGGCTGGCTTTAAACTGTGATCCTTAGATCTTGGTCTTCTGACCAAGATTGCCCAGCTTGGTATTGATAATTATGTGTTTAAAATTGCTCTTATTCACTGGCCACTGGTGGCTCTTTTTTTTTTTTTTTTTT
>NW_012267300.1:6421403-6430669 GCF_000151885.1 Dipodomys ordii
GGCCTGGGTGCTGTCCCTCAGCTCTTCAGCTCAAGGCTAGCGCTCTACCACTTGAGCCACAGTGCCACTTCCGGCTTTTTTCTTTTCTTTTTTTTGCTTATGTGGTACTGAAGAATCGAACCCAGGGCCTCTACCACTGAGCCACCTTCCCAGCCGTCCCAGCCCTATTTCTGACTCTTTGGTGATTAATTGGTAATAAGAGTTTCTTCCTGCCCAGGCTGACTTCAAACTAATCCTTACGTTTCAGCCTCCTGAAATTTAGCTAGGATTACAGAAGTGAGCCACTAACACCCAGCTTGTCTTCTGTCTTCGACTTTTGTGATTACATCAGACCCTCTCTAGTTTAAGGACAGGTGACTAGTAACCTCCATTCTGTCTGCAGCCTTCATTCTCCCTGGTGAATGGCTCACACATTTCAGGCATTTGGATGTGGACATTTTGTGGGAGTAGGGAGGATTGTTCTGCCAATTACAACTGATAGCTTTCTGAAAAAGGTGGTTTCTAAACATGCTGGACTGATAAATTGCCTAAATTCTAGACTTGTTGGTTAAGACTAGTTAATCCATAGGCTCATACCCATAATCCTGGATACTGTGAAGGCTGAGATATGAGGATTATTGTTTGAAGCCAGCCTGGGAAGAAATGTCCATGAGACTGTTATCTCCAATTAACCAACTAATACTGGAAGTGGAACAGTGACTCAAGAGGTAGAGTACCAGTTTTGAACAAAAAAGGCAAGTGAGAGTGTGAGGCCCTCAGTTCAAGCCTCAGTAATGATGGGGAGAGAAGGGGGGAAGACTGGTTAGCCTATATAACTAATATAAGATCATCATCATTATCATCCTCATCATCATCATCTTCATCTAGTTAGCAAAATATGAGGAAAAGAAAGGGAGATCACTGTATATAGCCACTAAATCAAGCCATACTAAATTAACCTCATTTTGGGGTTCAGTAATGAAAATTCCTTTTTTTTTGGTGGTACTGGAGGTTGGACTCAAGTTCTTGTGTTTGCTAAACATGTGTTCTATTTGACCCATGCTTTTAACACTCTTTGATCTGGATTTTTTTTTGTTGTTGTTGGTCATGGGCCTGAACTCTAGGCCTGTGCGCTGTCCCTCAGCTCTTCAGCTCAAGGCTAGTGCTCTACCACTGAGCCACCTTCCCAGCCCCTCAGATATATTTTTCATTACTGTCAGTCAATATGAAGGGGAATAAAAGAGGTAGAACTCAGTAACTTGTAAATTGTAAAATGCCAGAAAGATGGCCTGGGGCAAGGGACAGAGCAGGTGATTGAGAGTGATTGAGAGTGGTATTTAATGCTACTTACCTAACATGTGATAGGCTCTCAGGTTTTGTTTTGTTTTCTTTTTTTGTCTTTTTCTGGTCAGTCAGGCACTTGAACTCTGAGGCCTGGGGTCTGTCCCTCAGCTCTTTGGCTCAAGGCAAGCGCTCTACCACTTGAGTCACAGCACCAATTCTGGTTTTCTGGTTGTTTATTGGAGATAAGAGTTTCACAGCCTTTCCTGCCCAAGCTGGCTTTGAACTGAGATCCTCAGATCTCAGCCTCCTAAGTAGCTAGGATTACAGACGTGAGCCACTGGCTCTGGTGAGAATTTTATCTCCAATTAATCACCAGAAAAGCAGAAGTGGTGCTGTGGCTGAAGGTGGTAGAGCACTAGCCTTCAGCAAAATAACTCAGGGACAGCACCCAGGTCCAGAGTTCAAGTCCCATGACTAACTAAAAAAAAAAAAAAAAAAGAAAGAAAGAAGCCAAGCAGTAAGGCTTTATATATAAGAAATTTTAGAGGCAGGGAGAAAAATGCAAAGATAAAGGAACAATCATAGTACTTCAGACACTATTAGATATTACATAGCAGGAAGAATAAAGGTGCAGAGTTGCTCAGTATTTTGGATATGTATCTAAAACACTTCAACAAAGCTGATGGTATATTTTACCTTTTATGAAATAATTTCTCAGCTACCAGTGATAGGACTAGTGATAGTGGAAGCTTATACTTGGTTCAAAAGTGATGGATGTGCTAATTGGTCTCACTGATTTTCCTGCTTTAGCTGTTTTTGAACTGGGTTCTCCAAATCTCAGTTTCCTGAATAGATAGGATTATAGGCATGAGTCACTGGTACCCAGATCTATTTGGATTCTTTTTTTTTTGGATTCTATTTTGATTCTATTTTGGATTCTTCTTATTTGTCAGACATGGGGTTTGAACTCAGGGGCTTAGGTAGTATCTCTGAGCTTTATTGCTCAAGGCTAGCACTCTATCACTTCTGGTTTTCTAGTGGTTAATTGAAGATAAGAGTCTCATGGACTTTCCTGTCTTGGCTGGCTTTGAGCCATGATCCTCAGCCTCCTGAATAGCTAGGATTATAGATGTGAACCATCCGCACCTCACTTACTTGGATCCTTTCGATTGCAGTGAGAGAGATGATGATAATGATGTTGATGATGATGATGATGTTTATTATTAAAAAAAATTTTTTTTGCCAGTCCTGTTACTTGAACTCAGGGCCTGGACACTGCCCCTGAGCTTCTTTTGCTCAAGGCTAGTGCTCTACCACTTAAGCCACAGCGTTACTTCCAGCTTTTTCTGTGTATGTGGTTCTGAGGAACCTAGCCCAGGGTTTCATGCATGCGAGGCAAGCACTCTACCACTAAGCCACATTCCCAGCCCTATTTCTTTTCTTTCTTTCTTTCTTTTTTTTTTTTGGGTCCGGTTGTGGGGCCTGGACTCTGGGCCTGGGTGCTGTCCCTCAGCTCTTCAGCTCAAGGCTAGCGCTCTACCACTTGAGCCACAGTGCCACTTCCGGCTTTTTTCTTTTTGCTTATGTGGTGCTGAGGAATCGAACCCAGGGCCTCAGGCATGCAAGGCAAGCGCTCTACCACTGAGCCACCTTCCCAGCCCCCCCACTGGTGGCTCTTGCCTGACAGCCTAGCTACTCAGAAGGCTGAGATCTGAGTATCACAGTTCAAAGCCAGCCCAGGTGGGAAAATCAGGGAGACTCTTAACTCCAATTAACCACCAGAAAACCAAAGTAGAGCTGTGGTTCAAAGTGGTAAAGTGCTAGCTTTGAGGGAAGAAGGTCAGGGACAGCACCAGGCTCTGAGTTCCAGCTCTACCACTGACTCCCCCAAATTTTTTTTTTCTCATTCTTCGCTACTTGTAAGCCTTCTCATTTTCCTGTTGCTTAACTTTCTCCTGAGTAGTCATGGTTAGATAAATGAGATACCAATGCATAGGTAATATTTGGACTTTGTTCTGTCTATAGTAATATCAGATGGATATAGAGATCTAGAAGAAGGTTCAGAAGGGCAATCCAGATTGTAAAAATTTAGTGACATGATTCATGGCTTCAGTTGCTCTTTAACAAGCCCTAAGCAAAGTCAGGTACTGACCTATGAGGACTTTCTGCTTAGCCTAAGTGAGAGTGAGGACTTAGAATTAGCAAGAAATATTTACTTAGGACACAATACTTTTTTTTTTTTTTTTTTTTGTCTGTCATGGGGCTTGAACTCTGGGCCTGGGTGCTGTCTTTCAGCTCTTCAGCTCAAGTCTAGCACTCTACCACTGGAGCCACAGCACAACTTCCGGTTTTCTGGTTGTTTATTGGAGATAAGAGTCTCACAGACTTTTCCTTCCAGGGCTGGCTTTGAACCATGATCCTCAGATCTCAGCTAGGATTACAGAGTAGCTAGGATTACAGGCATGAGCCACTGGCACCTGGCCACAATACATATTTTACTTTGTGCTGGCAAACAAAGAATAATGTGTGGTCTTTTCCATCCAAGGAACCATAGTCCAGGAGAGTGATGGATATGTTAACCAACAATTATCACACAACATAGTAAGTATGGTGACAGAGGAATCAGGAGTGACTAGAGACCTTCCTTTCTTCCTTTCCTTCCTTCCCTCCCTCCCTTCCTTCCTTCCTTCCTCCTTCTCTTCTATCATGTGCCAGTACTAGGGCTTGAACTCTGGGTCTCAAGCTTTCACTTGGCATTTTTTTTCCCTCTCAATAGTGGGGCTCTACCACTTGAGCTACCCTCCACTTCTGGATTTTTTTTTTTTTTGCCAAACCTGGGGTTTGACTCAGGGCCTGGGCACTATCTCTGAGCTTCTTTTGCTCAAGGTTAGCACTCTACTACAGTTATTTATTTATTTATTGCTTGTGGGGCCTCAACTCTGGGTCTGGGCGCTGTTCCTCAGCCCTTCAGTTTAAGGCTAGCGCTCTGCCACTTGAGCCACATCACCACTTCTGGCTTTTTCCCCCTGCTTATATGGTGCTGAGGAATTGAACCCAGGGCCTCATGCATGCAAGGCAAGCTCTCTACCACTAAGCCACCTTCCCAGCCTAGCTGTCTACCACTTGAGCCCTCCACTTCTGGATTTTTGGTGGTTAATTGGAGATAAAAGTAATTTGATTTGTCTACCTTGATCTTCAGATGTCAGCCTCTTGAGTAGCTAGAATTACAGATGTGAGCCACCCATGCTGGGTGATTTAATTATTTTTTGATTTTTGAGATAAAACATGTACTTGAGTCTGGCTTTAAGCTTATGATCCTCCTGCTTCAAGCCTCTACCATACCTGACACACTATTTTAGTGAGTAAGCTAGCTTAGGAAGACACTACAGCGCTGGGAATGTGTCTTAGTGGTAGACTGCTTGCCTAGCATGCATGAAGCCTTGGTTTTGATTCTTCAGTACCAAATAAATAGAAAAGGCTGGAAGTGGTGCTTTGGCTCAAGTGGTAGAAAAGATCTGTGGGGAGGCTTTAGGGACAGCAATGAGGGTGGATAATAGTTACAAAGTGGAATTTCTAGGAATTCTGTATATGGAAGTATGGGAGTTCTCAGAGGTGAAACTAAGGCTCTAAACTTAGATAGCTGTGGAAGGGTGTGTGTGTGTGTGTGTGTGTGTGTGTGTGTGTGTGTGTGTGTGTGTGTGTATGAGACTACTATCCAAAATACCTCAAATAGGGCGTGTGGGCTGAATGAGAGGCAACATCTGGGCTTGTCCTAGGCTGCTCATGTGACATTTCCATATACAGTACCTTCTTAGGTCATCATGACCTAGAGTTAGGTCATTTGCCTAGCAGTTGAGTCACACTTATAAAATTAGAAATTGAGAGGCTGGATGTTGTGACTTATAGCTTACTCAGGAGCCTGAGATCTAAGGCTTGCAATTCAAAGCTAGCTTGGACAGGAAAATCTGTGAAACTCTTATCTCTAGTTAATAAGCAAAAAGTCAGAAGTAGAACTGTGGCTCAGGTGGTAGAGGGTGAGTTAAGTTAAAAAAAAAATGAAGGCCTAATACCTAGGCTCTGAGTTCAAGCCCTAGTTCTGGTACATACACACAAAGAAATTGATGTGTGAATGATAGTAACAGTTTAGTAGTGTATAACAGTAGGCATGTTCTTTTTTTTTTCCTGCAAGTACCAAGGCTTGAACTCAGAGCTTTTTACTCTCATTTGACTTGTATGCTCACAGCTGACATTTTGTCACTTGAGCCACTCTTCCAGCGCTGCGTCTTGTGGTTACTTTGGAGATGGAGTTCCAAAGACTTTTCTGGCTTTGAATTGTGTTCTCCAGGTCTCAGCCTCCTGAATAGCTAAGATTACAGCATGAGCCACTGGCACTTGGCTTACATTTGTAAATTTCTAATGACCAAAATATACTTGCTCAGGATCAAAGCATCCTCTCTCTGATACCATAGCAACTGGGAAACTTAAGTCATTTGGAAATGGAATCAGAGAAAAGGAGGAAAGTTTGTATAGTCAGAAAAAATTTCACTGAATAAGGGTTCTATAAAACATGGCACTTAAGATTACTTGTACTGGGTGACAGTTTCTCATGCCTGTAATCCCACCTACTTCAGGAGGCTGAGATCTGAGGACCAAGGTTCAAAGCCAGCTAGGGCAAGGAAGTCTGAGGCTCTTATCTTCAACTAACCACCAAAAAACCAGAAGTAGAGGTGTGATTCAGATGATAGAGCACCATCCTTGTATGGAAAAGTTAAGGGACAGCACCCAGTCCCTGAGTTCATGCTTGTGCAAAACAAGCAAAACAGGAGTCTTTTGAACTTCTTTTCTGCCTTGCCTGGCTTTGAACCTTGATCCTCAGATCATAGCCTCCTTGAATAGCTACAATTATAGACATGAGCTGCCAGTGCTTGGTCTCCTTAAGAATTTTAAGTCAGAAGAGAGATATTTGTGACTTAGAATTTAGAATTTGTAGCCGGGTGCTGGTGGCTTCTTCCTATAACCCTAGCTACTCAGGAGGCTGAGATCCTGAGGATCATGGTTCAAAGCTAGCCCGGGCAAGAAACTCCATGAGAC
The DNA here is from genome assembly GCF_000151885.1 of Dipodomys ordii. NCBI lineage: Eukaryota > Metazoa > Chordata > Mammalia > Rodentia > Heteromyidae > Dipodomys > Dipodomys ordii. The sequence continues at coordinate 6,427,758 of NW_012267300.1, forward strand.
CCTTACCTCCAATAAACCACTCAGAAAACTGGAAGTGGTGCTGTGGCTCAAGTGGTAGAGTTCTAGCCTTGAGCTGAAGAGCTGAAGGACAGCATCTAGGCCCAGAGTTCAAGCCCCATGACAGACAAAAACAAACAAAGAATTTGTGATATTTAGAGATGTGAATTACAAAGATGGTGGTGTCTTGGAGTAGTCATGATTAGATATGGGCTGAGGCTGATGATGATAGATGCTTAGGTAAATGAGAGTTATTATGATGGTGACCTAGGGGAAAGCTGGAGGATCAGTATGGTTGAGAGAAATTGATGGGGTCAGCTTGGGATGTGTTGAGTTTGATATGCCTGGTGACATCTATGTGGAGTTTGTATATTCATATATTCTGGAATCATGATCATAAGTTGGTAATATAGTTTTGGGAATTATCAGTGGAAAAGTGACTTGAGAAAAAATGAACAAGCAAGTGTTTAATCTGTTAAGAAGCCAAGCTCTATATGGACTGAATATAGTTTGTATAGTATTTCCCATTATCACCAGGGAGACATTAGGACTTTCTGTGTGGACTTTCTCCTCAAACAATGCAATTTTAAGACAGTGAGGGTAGAATTGGATTTTATTTATTTACTTATTTTTGTGTGTTGGTACTGGGGCTTAAACGCAGGGTGAATAAGGCTCGTGCTTTACCACTTGAGCTATACCTCTACTTCTGGCTGGTTTATTTGAGATAAGAATCTCTGAGGTTTATTTGTCTGCCCATGCTGGCTTCAAACCTCAGGTCTCAGCCTCTTGAGTAGCTAGGATTACAGGTATGATCTACTGGTGCCCTTATCTCTGTTTAGAATTGAACTAGTTGGTATTGCTAATAGACCTTGAAATCATTCAGAAGATTCTGCTTAGTTGAGTTTTTTTGTTTTTTTGTATGAGTGGATGACTTCACTCACTGCTGATTTCACTATTAGGGTAATCACATGTTGCCTTCTCACTGGGAATACTGCCTCTCCCCCCCCCCCCAGCTCCACTCTAGCACTGGCCTCTATATAATCTAGGTTACAGTTGTTCTGCTGTTTACTTGAACCCTCTTTATTTCCCCAGACTGGATGAGTAGTTCTCACATACTTTCATAATACCAGTTCTTTGTGTGTGTGTGTGTGTGTCAGTTGTGAGGCTTGAACTCTGGGCCTGGGCGCTGTCCTTCAGCTCTTCAGCTCAAGGCTAGCGCTTTACCACTTGAGCCACAGCACCATTTCTGGCTTTTTTGTTTATGTGGTACTGAGGTATGGAACCCAGGGCCTCATGCATGCGCATGCGAGGCAAGCACTCTACCACTGAGCCACCTTCCCAGCCCAATACCAGTTCTTATAATGATTTATTTTTCTATGAATGTTGAGGTCTGAATCTTAATCTCAGATCTGAACAGGATCTGAAAACAATGAGTGCTTGTTAAATAAATGGAAGAATGAATTCTGAGTTCTTAAGGAACCTTGCTGTTCTGTCGGAGTGCAGGGTGTTAGAAATGATTGCTCTTGGGGCTGGGAAGGTGGCTCAGTGGTAGAGCGCTTGCCTTGCATGCATGAGACCCTGGGTTCGATTCCTCAGCACCACATGAGCAAAAAGAAAAAAGCCGGAAGTGGAGCTGTGGCTCTAGTGGTAGAGCGCTAGCCTTGAGCTGAAGAGCTGAGGGACAGCGTTCAGGCCCAGAGTTCAGCCCCCACGACCGGACCCAGAAAAAAAAAAAAAGAAAGAAATGATTGTTCTTCTCCCAAAGACTTCTTAGAGCCCAGTGGGTTGCTCCAGGTCACTGCAGGTAGAATTGTTATTATGACAGAAAGGAGATAGATTATAGCATTCTTTACAATTAGGTAGGTATGTGGTAAGTGGTATGGAGAAATGGATGTAAGTTATGGAGTTGGCCCAGTGACTTCAGTTTTCGCAGTTGAAGGATCTACTCTGTCAGATTAAATTAAAAGATGCATATAAATATGTAAGTGTCCTGGCACATAACTGTCAGTCAAAAATGCTATCACTAGTTGAAAAGGGGCTTTATTTGATGTAACCAGTGTGTCAAATTTAAATATAGATATTTTTAGAAATTATTGAATATTGATAAACTTAAATATAAAGAAAAATTAAAAATGATATCTACTAATGCAAGTGATATTCACAGTCATATATATTTTTATCACTTTCCTAGGCCAGGTACATTGGTTTATGTCTTTCATTCCAGCTGCCAGGAGGCTACAGGTAGGATAATCTAGGTCTGAGGTTGGCTCTGGGGAATAAAAAGAGACCCTGACTGAAAAATGACTACAAGCAAACAGAGACAAGGGTATAAAGTACCTATCTAGCAAGTGTGAGGCCCTGAGTTCATACCCCAGTACCAGTACCATCAATTTATTTATTTTACTTTTCAAATTTTATCTTTGGACAATTAAAAAGACTCATGTCTATAATACTAGTTACTCAGGCAGCTAAGATCTGAAGGCATGGTTTGAAGCTAACCCTGGCAGGAAAGTCTATGAGATTTTTTTTTTTTTGTCGGTCGTGGGGCCTGAACTCTGGGTCTGGGCGCCATCCCTGAGCTCTTCAGCTCAAGGTTAGCGCTCTACCACTTGAGACACAGTGCCACTTCCAGCTTTTTCTGCTTATGTGGTGCTAAGGAATCGAACCCAGGGCCTCATGCATGCAAGGCAAGCATTCTTACCATGGAGCCACCTTCCCAGCCCAGTCTATGAGATTGTTATCTCCAATATAAAGCCAGAAGTAGTAATGTGGCTCAAGTGGTACAGCAGGAACCTTGAGTAAAAAAGCTCAGGGACAGCTGGGTGCCGGCGGCTCACATCTGTAATCCTAGCTACTCAGGAGGCTGAGATCTGAGGAGCTCGGTTCAAAGCCAGCCCAGGCAGGAAAGTCCGTGA
>NW_012267300.1:6434834-6445274 GCF_000151885.1 Dipodomys ordii
GGCCTGGGTGCTGTCCCTCAGCTCTTCAGCTCAAGGCTAGCGCTCTACCACTTGAGCCACAGTGCCACTTCCGGCTTTTTTCTTTTCTTTTTTTTGCTTATGTGGTACTGAAGAATCGAACCCAGGGCCTCTACCACTGAGCCACCTTCCCAGCCGTCCCAGCCCTATTTCTGACTCTTTGGTGATTAATTGGTAATAAGAGTTTCTTCCTGCCCAGGCTGACTTCAAACTAATCCTTACGTTTCAGCCTCCTGAAATTTAGCTAGGATTACAGAAGTGAGCCACTAACACCCAGCTTGTCTTCTGTCTTCGACTTTTGTGATTACATCAGACCCTCTCTAGTTTAAGGACAGGTGACTAGTAACCTCCATTCTGTCTGCAGCCTTCATTCTCCCTGGTGAATGGCTCACACATTTCAGGCATTTGGATGTGGACATTTTGTGGGAGTAGGGAGGATTGTTCTGCCAATTACAACTGATAGCTTTCTGAAAAAGGTGGTTTCTAAACATGCTGGACTGATAAATTGCCTAAATTCTAGACTTGTTGGTTAAGACTAGTTAATCCATAGGCTCATACCCATAATCCTGGATACTGTGAAGGCTGAGATATGAGGATTATTGTTTGAAGCCAGCCTGGGAAGAAATGTCCATGAGACTGTTATCTCCAATTAACCAACTAATACTGGAAGTGGAACAGTGACTCAAGAGGTAGAGTACCAGTTTTGAACAAAAAAGGCAAGTGAGAGTGTGAGGCCCTCAGTTCAAGCCTCAGTAATGATGGGGAGAGAAGGGGGGAAGACTGGTTAGCCTATATAACTAATATAAGATCATCATCATTATCATCCTCATCATCATCATCTTCATCTAGTTAGCAAAATATGAGGAAAAGAAAGGGAGATCACTGTATATAGCCACTAAATCAAGCCATACTAAATTAACCTCATTTTGGGGTTCAGTAATGAAAATTCCTTTTTTTTTGGTGGTACTGGAGGTTGGACTCAAGTTCTTGTGTTTGCTAAACATGTGTTCTATTTGACCCATGCTTTTAACACTCTTTGATCTGGATTTTTTTTTGTTGTTGTTGGTCATGGGCCTGAACTCTAGGCCTGTGCGCTGTCCCTCAGCTCTTCAGCTCAAGGCTAGTGCTCTACCACTTGAGCCATAGCTCCACTTCTGGCTTTTTCTGCTTATGTGGTGCTGAAGAATTGAACCCAGGGCTTCATGCATGCAAGGCAAGCACTCTACTACTGAGCCACCTTCCTAGCCCTGATCTGGATATTTCTGAGATAGAGTCTTGCTTTTTTTTTTTTTTTTTGTGACAGTTCTAGGGCTTGAATTCAGGGCTTAGGTGCTGTCCCTGAGCTTTTATGCTTAAAACTGATGCTCTACCACTTGGGCCACAGTTCCACTTCCAGATTTTTTTGAGTAGTTAATGGAAGAGAAGAATCTCACAGGCTTTCCAGCTCAGGCAAACTTTGAACTGTAATCCTCAGATCTCAGCCTTCTGAGTAGTTAGGATTACAGGCCTGAGCCACTGGCAAAAACCTCAGGGTCCTGCTTTTTTGCTGGCCTAGACTGGATTCATCCTACATAGTTGGGATATTGGGGGCACACTATGCCCATCTTTTCTTCTTATGTAAGCTGGCCTTGAATGACAATCCTCCTGACCTCTGCTACCCATAGCATAATGTACAGAAAGATTCATGCACAAATCTCAAGTATGATTCAGTGAATTTTTTCCAAGTGAACACACATGGGGGGGGTCACCAAAACCCATATCAAGAAATTGGCATTGGAGTTGGGTGCTGGTGACTCACACCTATATTCCTCAAGAGGCTGAGATCTGAGGATCCAACTTTGAAGCTAGACTCTTATCTCCAATAAATCAGCAAAATGCCAAAAGTGGAGGTATGGCTCAAGTGGTAGAATACTAATCTTGAGCAGAAAAGCCAAGTGAGAGTGAAAGGCCCTGAGTTTAAGCCCCAGTACTAGAAAAAAAAATTAAAAAGAAAATAAGAAAAAAGAAAGGAAGAAATTGGCACTGGGAACTGGTCTTGTAATCTCAGCAATCTAAAGACTTAAGGTAGGAGGATTGAGAGTTTGAGGTTAGGCTGACTCAGAAGGAAGTGAGGAAGGAAGAGCACATCAGTTTGTACACATCAGTTGTGGGAAGAAAAGGAGTGGTAGTTAATGAGCTCAGAATGAGACTGCTGTCTACAGCATTGACGTTTTCTGTGTAGATTCTTCCATCTCCAGGGAAACTCTGATTGGGGTTAGGGGTGAATGCAGAGGGGAGTCAGTGGTGGAGAAGTCATATTCACCTCACAAAGGGTTGAAGAAATGAGCTTGCATCTTAAAGGAGGCAGAGAAAATAATCTGTGCTAAGAAGGAGCACCAGCTGGAAGGGGGCTGGAAGGGCTCTGCAGCCCCAGAGAAGCCAAGAGAAGCCCAAGACTGTTAGCTAGAAGTTATGGGCAGAAGCTTTGGATTAGTGGAAAGAAGAGTTAAAATCTCCTTAAAAAAAAATGTGAGCCACTGGGCACCAGTGGCTTACACCTGTAATCCTAGCTACTCAGGAGGCTGAGATCTGAGCATTGCAGTTCAAAGCCAGCCTGGGCAGGAAAGGCTGTGAGACTTATCTCCAATTAACTACTAGAAAACCAGAAGTGGTGCTGTGGCTCAAGAGATAGAGCACTTACCTTGAGCTGAAGAGCTCAAGGACAGCACCCAGGCCCAGAGTTCAAGCCCCATGACTGGCAAAAAAAAAACAACCATAAGTTAGCCAGGTACCGTTGGTGGCTCATATCTGTAATCCTAGCTACTCAGCAGGCTGAAATCTGAGGATCACAGTTTGAAACCAACCCAGGCAGGAAAGTCCATGAGACTCTTATCTCCAATTAATATGTATGTATATGTATTTTTTTAAATATTTATTTTTTTGTTGTGTGGGGCTTAAACTCTGGGCCTGGGCACTTCCCTTAGCAATTCAGCTCAGGGGTGGTGCTCTACCACTTGAGCCACAGTTTCAGTTTTCTGGTGGTTTTATTGGAGATAAGAGTCTCACGGAGATTCCTGCTCAGGCTGGCTTTGAACTGTGATCTTCAGATTTCAGCCTCCTGAGTAGCTAGGATTATAAGTGTGAGCCACCAGCAGCACTGTGCTCTTATCTCCAATTAAACACACACACACATACACACACACACACACACACACAAAGCTGAATGTGCAACTATGATTCCAGTGGTAGAGGGTTAGCCTTGAGCACAAAAGCTTAGGGACAGTGCCCAGGACCAGAGTTCAAGCCCCAGGACTGGCACTAAAAAAAAAGAAGATAAGTTGTCTAATACAGTATTGTGAGTTTGTAGATAGACCCTGGGAATTTGAGGTAGAAAATTAAATTAAATTTTGTGTGTTACAGTGTTACATGTTTAAATCTATCAGTGCATGGGGGATTGTATATTTCATGTTCTTTTCAGAAACTGTTTAGTTTACTTTGTTATCTAAACTAAACTTGGGCACCAATCCACAGAGGACCTGCTAGCATTGTTTCTTTCTGGATCAAACACATCTGATAGTTTCTGGGAGTAGGACCCATAGGCTGGATCTGGTCTGATGATCCAATTTAGCAGCATCTTTTTAGCTCTTAAGATGGCTTCATCTTCATCCCTCCTCTTCCTCCTGGGATTATAGCAGGAATGAAGCTGCATTTGGGCTAAGGGTTAAAGGTCACTTAAGGATTTGGCCTAGTGTTGGATAGGGATTAAATGGCCCCTGGAGGTATCTCTATCTCTGTATGTTTTTGTGTTTCTGTTTGTCTTTGTCTTTCTGGAAGTACAGGGGTTTGAATTCAAGTAAGTCCTCTACCTTTTGAGCTATGCTCAAAGCCCTAGAAGGGTACAGCATCTCTATCTTTGAGATTAATTTGCATCAGTCTCTATTATTCTGAGCCTATGGTCCCCTCCTGTTTTGAAGCAGGAGATTAGACTCCTCTTGAAGAACTGTACACTTGGCTGACTGGTGCCTGGTCAGCTGTATTGGCTGGCCTGAGGATAAACAGCTTGGTCAGCACTGATACTCATTTCCTGATTCTGTGGCCAATAGGTTATGGAGGAAGCAGGACTCTGGGGAGTGAGGGCTAGCTCTCTTTAGGCAGTTCTTCCTGTTCCCTGGCTTCTTTCTGTAGGATTTCCTGCTGCATTCACACTATGCCCCTGTACTCAATACCAAGAACAGATCAGGGTAGGGTGGTGGGGGGGGAGGGAGAATCCTAGAGGTTAGAGAAGGGATTCTTATGGATGGGTATGGAAGGAGAGAAGCAGGAGGGATTAAACCAGAAAAAATCCTCTATAGTCATAGCTACTTAGGAGACCAAAAAACAGAAGTGGAGCTGTGGCTCAAGTGGTAGAGTGCTAGCCATGAGTAAAAAGAGCTCAGAGACAGCATCCAAGCCCTCAGTTTAAGCCCAAAGTACTGACACCAAAGAAAAAACCAGAAAGAACTCTTATATATATCCTCATTGCAGAAATTGTTGTAGTAAAGGGTAATAAATTAATCGTTTGTTCCTACTTTTTTCTGTCCAGTTCTTCTTTGGGCAGATCTAAGAAGAGGATGCTATGGTTTTTAGCTTCAGACTTTTTTTCGTGTGTGTCAGTACTGGGGTTTGAACTCAGGGCTTAGGCTTTGTCCCTTCTTCACCCAAGGCTGGCTGGCTGTTACTTGTGTCATACCTCCACTTCCAGTTTTTGCTGGTTAATTGGAGATAAGAGTCTCACTGACTTTGCTGCCCTGGCTGGCTTGGAACTGTGATCCAAAGATCTCAGCCTCTTGAGTAACTAGGATTATAGGAGTGAGCCACTGGTGTCTGGTTCAGACTTGTTTATACCTGTGCATGTGTGTGTGTGTGTCTGTGTGTCTGTGTGTCTGTGTGTCTGTGTGTCTGTGTGTCGTCAGTCCACGTGTCCTTGTGTGTATGTCCTGGGGGCCTGGGCATTGTCCCTGAGTTTTTTCACTCTAGGCTAGCACTCTCATCAGTTAAGCCAAAGCTCCACTTCTGGCCTTTTGTGTGCTTAATTGCAGGTAAGAGTCTCCTGAACTTTGCTGCTTGATTTGGCTTTGAACATCATCCTCAGAATTCAGCCTTCTGAGTAGCTAGGATTACAGGCGTGAGCCACCAGCACTGGGTTGGCTCAGATTCTTGATTGTGAACTAGCATTAGTCCCTTCTGTTCTATTCCAGTTGAGTGTTGGGACACACAGTTACCACACAGGCTAAGCTGGAATGCATATGAGGGGTTGATGCACACAGCAATGTCACTTGCACCGGATGTTTGAGTGGGAAGGTTGGCTTGCATTGCTATCACAAGCCACCAGCCAAGGCTGGAATTAAGGGGCAGAGGTTACATATGGGGAGAAGGGGAGTGCAGACTGTTGAATTGCTGGAGGTGGAAGTCCAGGTAGTAAGGGAGGGATGACTGGCTGAGCCTCAGCTGAGGAAAATCAACATATCTGACAGATTTGTGGAGGGCAAGATACAGGCCCTTTGGACATGTGGGATTCCTGAGGAGACTGTACACTTGTGTCTTTAATTATTAACTTAGCACCTGGATGGCCTAGAGCAGTGGGTGCATTTTTGTCAAGCCTTGTGATAAGGTTTAGTTGTTTATTGTCTTGTTTATTAGGCAGAATGGCAGGTGTTTGAATAGGACTGGAGTGCCCTTCTCAGGAAGAGCTGGAAAGAATGTAGGCGGGAATAGAATGGGGGTGGAAGGCAGAGTAGCTGTTCCCAGAGGCCAGTTTTTCCTGCTTTTCACAATGAAGTAGACTAGATAGGATCTCTTGCTTTTGCCCTTTGTGGGCCTGAGACCATAATCATCTTCATCCATAGCTAGGATCGCAGGCACATATCAGCTTACCTGGCTTTGTAGTTGAGATGGGAGAGGGGTATCTTGTTAACACTTTGCTCTGGTTGGCTTTGAATTGCGATTCCAGGTTGGTACCACTATGCATGGTGTTTCAGTTGCTGAACTGAGGGAGGAGCCATGAAGTGGCTTACCATGCCGCCTGGGGTAGCTGTGTGCATGGACTTGCCTACAGTTGACAAAGGGGCTGAGAGACTTGGAATGAACCTAAAAGTTTTTCTTCTGACTGGCTTCCATTCTTGAACTTCTAAATAATAGAGTATAACTTTTCTGGGGGAAAGGAGTAATGAAGTTAATGGATTTCTTGGAGATGATTTTTATTTTTCTGGTGTTAAGGTTTGAACCCAGGACCTCAGACTTGCTAAGCATATGATCTACCACAGAGCTACACTTTAGTCCCTTCTCTGAGATTTTTTTTTTCCCATCATGCTTTCTAGGTAGGCTTTCTACCACTTGAGTTATACTAGTCATTTGACAGACAACATCTTGTGTTTTTTTTTTTTTTGTGGGGCTTGAACTCTGGGTCTGGGCGCTGTCCCTCAGCTCTTCAGCTCAAGGCTAGCACTCTACCACTTGAGCCATAGCACCACTTCTGGTTTTCTGAGTGGTTTATTGGAGATAAGAGCCTCCTGAGTAGCTAGGATTACAGGTGTGAGCCACCAGCATCCATCTTGTGTTTTTTATCTAGGGCAGCCTCAGACTATGATCCTCCTATATACTGCTTTTGCTTGGCTGGAATCACTGAGGCATTGTTTGTTGAGATGGAGTCTCATAACTTTTTGCTTGGGCTGGCCTTGAACCATGATCCTCCTCATGTCTGCCTCCCAAGTAGCTATGATTACAGGTGTGAGTATACATGCCTGGCCCCTCTTCTTGAGAATCTTTTTTTTTTTTTTTTTTTGGTCAGTTGTGGGGCTTGAATTCTGGGCTTGGGTACTGTCCCTATGCTCTTCAGCTCAAGATGAGCAAGCCCTCTGCCACTTGAGCCACAGCACCACTTCTGGTAGTTAATTGGAGATAAGAGTCTCACAGACTTTTCCTGCCCAGGCTGGCTTTGAACCACGATCCTCAGATCTCAGCCTCAGCTAGGATTACAGGTGTCAGCTACTAGCACTCGGCTTTCTCTTGAGATTTTGATGTAAGATAGAGACTCTTTTAATAGACAAGTGTATATACTCAGACATATTAACAATTGGCTAGAGAACTTCAGGCCTTGTTAAGAACCTGGCTCTAAAAGTGAACCATGAATTTTATTGCAGCTCACCCAGGTAAAGGGATTGACTGGACTTCAGAGTACAAGGATGTGAGGAATGTGTATAGCTCTTGCTTCTGCATTGTTCAATCAGGAGAAATGCCTTGTTTTCATTCTACAAGAACTGCTCTTAGCTGTAAGAATTTTTGCAGGCTCAAAACAAGCATCTAAGTTGGCAGGCAGTGGCCTCCATCCTAGTCCTTGACCTTCTGCCCTGACCTGCTGGCCCAGACCCTGGATAAATCACAACAGGACTCCTCAAGGTTAATAGTAATATCATGGAGCCAAAACTCGTAGTGCCTGTATTTTATTTTTATTGTGCCAGTCCTGGGCCTTGAGCTCAGGGACTGGGTATTGTCCCTAAGCTTTTTTTCTTTTGCACTCTTACCATTTGAGCTACAGCTCCACTTCAGGCTTCTTTGATAGTTAATTGGAGATAACAGTCCCATGGACTTTTCTGCCCAGGCTGGCTTCCAACCATGATCCTCAGATCTCATCTTCCTGAGTATCTAAGATTATTGCTCTTTTGTGTCTTCCCATATAAAGAGTTGGGGGCTTGGGCTGGGGTGAGGTTGTGTGTCCAGCAAGTGCCCTGTGAATGGAAATGGTGAAGATACTGTGGGGCAGAGCAGGGCAGAGACCAAATACATAAGCTGATTTAGGCTGAAGGGTCTATGTTGGTGAGTGATCTTGGATTTAAAAATTGCTTGGGAGCCGGATGCTGGTGGCTCATGCCTGTAATCCTAGCTACTCAGGAGGCTGAGATCTGAGGATCATGGTTCAATGCCAGCCCAGGCATGATCCATGAGGCTCCAATAAGCCACCAGAGAACTGGAAGTGGTGCTGTGGCTCAATTGGTAGAGCACTTGCCTTGAGCTGAAGAGCTGAGGGACAGCGCCCAGGCCCAGAGTTTAAGCCCCATGACCAACCAAAAAAAAAAAAATTGCTTGGGAGTCTGAGGCTCTCTGAGTGGGAAGTGTCAGGCACCAACTGATGTTATTTTCCTTTCAGGTCTTTTAACCTTCATTAACTGTGCCTATGTCAAGTGGGGAACCATGGTGCAAGATTTCTTCACATATGCTAAAGTAGTGGCGCTGATTGCTGTTATCATTGCAGGCATTGTTAGACTTGGCCAGGGTAAGAAATAACATTTGTTATGCATTTTTTTTTTGGTGGATCACATTCATACATACTTTGTCCCTTATTTAATCTGGGTGTCCCAAGATCCTTATTTAGTAGGCCTTATTATTATTACCATTATTCCCTTTTTGTGTGTGTGCTGGTATTGGGGCATGAACTGAAGGTCTTGTGCTAAGCTTTTCCCACTGAAGGCTGGTGCTCTACCACTTGAGTCACCCCCACTTCTGAGCTTTTTACTGGCTATTTGGAAATAAGAGTCTTAGATACTTGTCTGTCCCAGCTGGCTTTGAACTGCTGTTCTCAGATCTCAACCTCCTGAGTAACTAGGAGTACAGACATGGGCCACTGAACACCTGACCTTATTTTTCCCTTTTTTACCAGCCAGGAAATTGGCTACAGAATCAAGTCTCTTGGCTAAGTTCCTAGTGTAGGGAGGCTGACATTTATACCTAGGAGGTCTGTCCTTTAGCTAAGAGGTGTCTTAGCAAAGAGGCTGCCAGGCATGTTCAGGGAATTGGCTGTTAGAGATTGCTGTCAGTGATATTAGTTTGACCTTTCTACCCTTGGAAGTGAGTAAGGTCAGAAATGACCTCCTTGTTAGTTTCCAGCTATGAATTTATCCTACAATCACTCTGTTGACCTGGATGGGCATACTGAGGCCTAACTTTCCTCTGCCCTGTGTCTACCCCTGGCTAGTGTAAAGGGGACAGGACCCAGGCATCCTGGAGAGCAGACAGAATACTGTTCCTGTTCTCTGGCCCTTCTGTTCTGTGGTTGTTAATTATCTTGGAAAGCTACTAGGAGTTTGTGTGGGTCTATAATTCTAGCTAGCTACTCAGGACTCTGACATCTGAGGATCCCAGTTTGAAGCTAGCCCAGGCAGGAAAGTCTGTGACACTATTATCTCCAGTTAACTACCAGAAACCTGGAGGTGGAGGTGTGGCTCAAGATGTAGAGTGCTAGCCTTGAACAAAAAAGCTAAAGGACAGTGCCCAGGCCCTGAGTTCAAGCCCAATACACTCCCTCCCCCCCCACCCCCCGCCCCTCTACGCGAAAGCATGCACTCATGTGCTTGCTACCTGGGTTTTCCTGTTGGGATCCCATTATTCCATCCTGGCCTGTCTTTTGTTCCTTTCTTTCATTGTACTCTCCTATTAGAGGTGTTCTAAGCCATTTACCTGTTTCATCACTGTATTCTACTTTCTTTCTTTCTTTTCTTTCTCTCTCTCTCTCTCTCTCTTTCTTTCTCTTTGTTTTTTGGGTACGGTCGTGGGGCCTGAAATCTTGGCCTGGGCGCTGTCTCTCAGCTCTTCAGCTCAAGGCTAGCGCTCTACCACTTGAGCCACAGTGCCACTTCAGGTTTTTTATTCTGCTTATGTGGTGCTGAGGAATCGAACCCAGGGCCTCATGCATGCAAGGCATGCCCTGTATTCTACTTCTCTATTGGATCATCTCAGGGTTGGGGGAGCAGGCCACTAATCCTCTGCTTTCCATTGTTCTTGGGTTCTAGGAGCCTCCGCTAACTTTGAGAACTCCTTTGAGGGTTCATCATTTGCAATGGGTGACATTGCTCTAGCATTGTACTCAGCTCTGTTCTCCTACTCTGGCTGGGACACCCTCAACTATGTCACTGAAGAGATCAAGAACCCTGAGAGGTAGGTACCTCACTGCCGATTTTCCATAGCAACGATATCCATTAAGTTAAACTCCTACTGTGTGGCTGCTGCCTCTGGTATAATTTCATCAGCATAATTTCCATAAATGGGAGGGCTAAGGCCCAGATTGAATTTGCCCAGTATCTCAGGAACTGAACTGAGGCTTGAACTCGGCTTGGGTGCTGTCCTTGTGCTCTTCAGCTCAAGGCGAGCACTCTACCCTTAAGTCACAGCTCCACTTGTGGTTTTCTAATGGTTTATTGGAGATAAGGGTTTCATGGAGGGCTGGGAAGGTGGCTCAGTGGTAGAGCGTTTGCCTTGCATGCATGAGGCCCTGGGTTCAATTCCTCAGCATCACATAAGAAAAAAGAAAAAAGCTGAAAGTGGCGCTGTGGCTCAAGTGGTAGAGCGCTAGTCTTGAGCTGAAGAGCTGAGGGACAGCGCCCAGGCCCAGAGTTCAGGCCCCACGACCAGACC
>NW_012267300.1:6446809-6448470 GCF_000151885.1 Dipodomys ordii
TGGCGCTGTAGCTCAAGTGGTAGAGTGCTCACCTTGAGCTGAAGAGCTGAGGGACAGCGCCCAGGCCCAGAGTTCAAGCCCCACGACCGACAAAAAAAACAAAAACAAAATTTTTTTTTTCACTGGGGGGGGAGGGTGAGGAGAGACATTGTGCAAAAAGAAATGTACTCCTTACCTGACTTATGTAACTGTAACCCCTCTGTATATCACCTTTATAATAACAATAAAAAAATTAAAAAAGCCAGGCACTGGTGGCTCACATCTGTAATCCTAGCTACTTAGGAGGCTGAGACTTGAGGATCTTGGTTCAAAACCAGCTCAGGCAGGAAAGTCCGTGAAACTCTTACCTCCAATTAGCCACCAGAAAACTGGAAGTGGCCCTGTGGTTCAAGTGGCAGGGTGATAGCCTTGAGCTGAAGAGTGGAGGGACAGCGCCCAGGCCCAGAGTTCAAGCCCCATGACCAACCAAAGAACAGAAAAACAAAGCAAAATTAAATTCTTTTCCTGCTGGGCTCATGCCTATAATCCTAGCTACTTAAGAGGCTAAAATCTGAGGACTGTGGTTTGAAGCCAGCCTGGGAAGAAAAGTTCATGATTTTTATCTCCAGTTAACCACCAAAAGTCAGAAGTGGAAGTGTGGCTCAAATGATAGAATGCCAGGCTTGAATGAAAAGGTCAAATGAGCTCAAGATCCTGAGTCAAGCCGCAGTACTAGCACACACACACAGATTATTTTTTTTCCTTGATAAATCTTTCACCCATCCTAGCCAATTGACAATAAGGTTAGGTCACAGACTTTCAGAAACCTTCCTAGGTTTCCATTAGGATATCTTGCTAATTTAATTCCTTCTGACTATGTGGTACAGCTTTAGTCATTCAAGTGCATCACTCTTCAGTTACTCTGATTTGCCTTGTCCTGTGGAAGGACAAGGTGCCTGAAGTTTGTCTTTCCACTGATTTGTTGGATGACCTTGAGGGAATTGCCCTGCCTTTTTTGCAATGCCTTTTATCTTTCTTGAAATTGAGGATACTCAGTTATAGGATCTCTAGGGCTCTTTTCCTGGCTCCAAAATATCATGATTCTGAAACTAAGATTTGACAGGGACCACAATTTTAAGATTTTTTTAAGAGAATAACAACTATATTCCAATCAACTCCTTTTGGCTTTAAGAACCAAACAGCACTCTTAGTACACCAAAAAAAAGTTGGTGTTGCACCAATGAGCTCTGGGATAGTAGAGGCAGGCCCAGGTCTGAATGGTGCTTCCACCTACTGGACAGAAGGTGAATAATAGAAGAGGGCCTTCCCCCTTCACCTCTCTTGAAATCTCTCTGCAGGTTGTTTTTAAAGTTCATGATGCTTTTAGGCTAGAGGGACCTTGAGAGTTCTTTCTCTTGGCCACTATTTAGAATGACATCTGATGTTCCTAAACTGATCAAGGGGTGGGTGGAGCCGGGCGCTGGTAGCTCATGCCTGTAATCCTAGCTACTCAGAGGAGGCTGAGCTCTGAGGATCATGGTTCAAAGCCAGCCCGGGCAGGAGAGACCGTGAGACTCCTATCTCCAGTAAACCACCAGAAAACTGGAAGTGGCGCTGTAGCTCAAGTGGTAGAGCGCTCGCCTTGAGCTGAAGAGCTGAGGGACAGCGCCCAGGCCCAGAGT
>NW_012267300.1:6448520-6457229 GCF_000151885.1 Dipodomys ordii
CCCCCAAGGCTGGCATTCTCCTGCCTGAACCATGCCTCCACCTTTAGCTTTACTAGTGAATTGGAGATGTCTCTGGAATTTGTCTGCTAAGCTGGTTTAAAACTTTGATCTTCAGATCTTAGCCTCCTTAGCTAGGATTAGTCATTAGCCACCAACACCTAGCTGCTGAAGACTTTTGTTTTTGGTTTTGTTTCTGTCAGTCCTGGGGCTTGAACTCAGGGCCTGAGCACCATCCCCAAGTTTCTTTTTTGCTCAAGGTTAGAACTCTACCACTTAAAAAAAAGAAAAAAAAAGTGGGAAGGTGGCTCAGTGGTAGGCGCTTGCCTTAAATGCCTGGGGTCCTGGGTTCGATTCCTCAGTACCACATAAGCAAAAAAAGGAAAAAGCCAGAAGTGGCGCTGTGGCTCAAGTGGTAGAGCGCTAGCCTTGAGCTAAAGAGCTGAGGGACAGCACCCAGGCCCAGAATTCAGGCCCCACGACCGACAAAAAAAAAAGAGGTGGGTGGAATCACCTCCCAGGTTGCTTGTGTACACACACACACACACACACACACACACACACACACACACACACACACACACGGGACATGACAATACATACTGCTCTTCCTACTGAAGGTCTAGTTTATTCTCTGAAGCTTTTAGATTTCACAACTTGCTTTTGTTATTTCTTATTATGTTTCTTAGTCTCTTTTTAAAAATTATCTTTAAGTAGTTAAAGGGGTTTCAATTCAGCATGTCAATTTATGAGTTTAATACATCTTGATCAGTGTCACCCCTTGCATTATTCTTTCTGTCCCCTATCTATTATTTCTAGTCTTAAGACAAAATTTCCAGGATTGATAATCTTGGAGTAGTTCTGATACTAAGAGACCTTTGGATGTAAAAATAAAACCAGTCTCATCTAATCTTCCAGGCTGTTTTCATGCTGTGATCCCCTCTCCCTCTCTTTCTCTCTCTCTCTCTCTCTCTCTCTCTCCCCTCCCTCCTCCCTCTCCTTTCTCCTCTCTCTCTTCCCTCCTCAGCAGCACTGAGGGTTGAACTAAGGCCAGGGCCTGGGTGCTGTCCTTTAACTTTCTTACTCAAAGCTGGTATTCTACCATTTGAATCATACCTTCACTTAAAAAAAATTTTTTTTTTTTGCTAGTTAATTAGAGATAACAGTCTTACAGACTTTCCTGCCCTGGCTGGATTCAAACCAGAATCCCCAGATCTTAGCTACTTCAGTAGTTAGGATTATAGGTTTAAAGAACTGGTGTCTGACCCTTTCTTAAAAAAATTTTTTTTTTTTGCCAGGTGCCAGTGGCTTACACCTGTAATCCTAGCTACTCAAGAGGCTGAGATCTGAGGATTTCAGTTCAAAGCCAGTCCAGGCAGGAAAGTCCTTGAGACTCTTATCTCCAATTAACCACTAGAAAACTGGAAGTGGCACTGTGGCTCAAGTGGTAGAGCGCTAGTCTTGATCTGAAGAGCTAAGAGACAGTGCCCAGGCCCAGAATTCAAACCTTACGACCTACCAAAAAAAATTTTTTTTGTGTGTTGTCTTTTTTTTTTTTTTTGCCAGTGTTGGGACTTCAACTCAGGGCCTGGGCACTGTCCTGAGCTTCTTTTGCTCAAGGCTAGTACTCTACCCATTTGAGCCACAGAACTACTTTCAGCTTTTTCTGTTTATGTGGTACTGAAGAATTGAACCTAGGGCTTCATGCATGCTAGGCAAACACTCCACCACTAAGCCACCTTCCCAGCCCTTGGTGCCATTCTTGAGGCTTATAGGGCCTGGACAGTGTCTCTGAGCCTTTCCGCTCAAGGCTAGTACTATACCATTTGAGCCACAGTTCCACTTCCAGCTTTTTGGTAATTAATTGGAGGTTAGAGTCTCATGGATTTTCCTGCCCAGACTGGCTTTGAAAACTGCAATCCTCAGATCTCAGCCTCTTGAATAGGGAGGATTATAAGTGTGAACTACTGGTGTCTGGAAATCCTTTCTCTTTTTTTGATTGGCCTTTGCCCCTCATGCTCTTTAGTTTCTAAGAGCTCAGAGCCTTAGCCAACACAAACTCAGAGACAAAGGAACTGGGGAAAGGCAGCAGCATTTCGGTGGGGGGGCTGGGAAGGTGGCTCAGTGGTAGAGTGCTTGCCTCGCATGCATGAGGCCCTGGGTTCGATTCCTCAGCACCACATAACCAGAAAAAGCTGGAAGTGGGCACTGTGGCTCAAGTGTTAGAGCGCTAGCCTTGAGCTGAAGAGCTGAGGGACAGTGTCCAGGCCCAGAGTTCAAGCCCCATGACCTGAATAAGGTAGGGATGTAACTGTAAGACTAATGCATCGTTTGTTCTGTTCGGCTTAGGAATCTGCCTCTCTCCATTGGCATTTCCATGCCTGTTGTCACCATTATCTACCTCTTGACCAACGTGGCCTATTACACCGTGCTAGAGATGAAGGACATCTTGGCCAGTGATGCTGTTGCTGTGGTAAAAGATTTTCACTAGCAGGAGGAGCTTGAGGGCACACTGAGGGCTTCTGGGAATAATCCTAGCTCTTCCCAGTTCCAGAAAGGAGGTAGATAGCCTTGAGTACACCTAGCATACCGAGTTTGCAAGGAAGTTCTGTTACCTTTACTATGAGAGAGGGAGAAGTTGAATAGATATGTATCTATTAATGCCTTTCACCCCTTTTAGGCCCTGCTAATGACTTCTCTACCTTTTCTGTAGACTTTTGCAGACCAGATTTTTGGAATATTCAATTGGACAATTCCACTGGCAGTTGCATTATCTTGCTTTGGTGGCCTCAATGCCTCCATTGTGGCTGCTTCTAGGTAAGATTTTCATCTTTTGTTGGCAGGGTGGGTTGTATGAAGAGCTACATTAGGAGATGGTGGAATTCACCTGTGCTACCCTAAGATTTCTTTTATTGTTCCCATGAGTAGCATGTAGTTGTCAAGACTGTACTCAATACAGAATTCCATTCTGTATTCCACAGGCTTATGCAGAAGGGATGACAGAGAGGGAGGGAATTGTGACAAGTGAACCATGCCTCCCAGTTTACTCAGCATCTCTCATCTTATCTAAATAGGCTTTTCTTTGTGGGCTCAAGAGAAGGCCATCTTCCTGATGCCATCTGCATGATACATGTCCAGCGGTTCACACCTGTGCCTTCTCTGCTCTTCAATGTGAGTGATCTCAAGGCCAAGATAGAAAGCCAGATGCGGAGGAACTTTAGTAGCAGTAGTATATGTGGCTGTTTTTGCTTCCTGAAAGCCCTAGGGAGGATTCTGATAGAAAAACTATTGTTAGAAATGGCTGGGTGGCCAGGCACTGGTGGCTCACACCTATAATCATAGCTACTGAGGAGGCTGACATCTGAGGATTCCGGCTCAAAGCCAGCCTGGGCAGGAAGGTCCCTGAGACTCTTATCTTCAATTAACCACCTGAAAACCAAAGTGGCACTGTGGCTCAAGTGGTAGAACACTTGTCTTGAGCTGAAGAGCTGAGGGACAGCGCCCAGGCCCAGAGTTTAAGCCCCATGATTGACACACCCCCACCCCCCACCCCCAAAAATGGCTGGAATAAGCTGAATGCAGGTGGCTCATGTCTGTAATCCTAGCTCCTCAGGAGGCTGAGATCTGAGGATCAAGATTCCTAAGCCAACCCAAGTGGATACTCTTATCTCCAGTTAACCACCAAAAAGACAGAATTGGAGCTGTGGTGTAAAGTGGAAGAGTGCTAACCTTGAGCAGAAAAGTTCAAGAACAGCATCCAGCCGGAGCTCAAGCCCCATGACTGACCCCTGCCCCCTCCAAAAAAAAAGGGGGGGGAGGAGCTGGGTTCTGATGGCTCACACCTTAATCCTAACTACTCAGAGATCTGAGGACCATGGTTGGAAGCCCAGCCTGGGCAGGAAGTCCATGAGATCATCTCCAGCAAAAAAGCCAGAAGTGGAGCTGTGGCTCAAATGGTAGAGCACTAGCTCAGGGACAGCATCCAAGCCCTGAGTCCAAGGCCTAGTACTGGTACAAAACAAAACTATTGATGGAATGATGGAATACCCACAATGTACATGGCACTGTGCTGCATGCTGCAGTGCTCCTGACAGAATGTAACTTTTCTAAGGAGTGCCAAGGTATAAAGTGCACGGAAGACATGGGAATGATGAATTGTTAAGACTGACTAATTGTGCCTTAAGTACAAGACACGATCATTTCTTGTAGGGACACAGGGTGACTGAAAGACTCATGGAGGGAGTGTACTTGACAGAGATTTTTTTTTTTGGTCGGTCGTGGACCTTGAACTCTGGGCCTGGGTGCTGTCCCGCAGCTCTTCACTCAAGGAAAGCGCTTTACCTTGAGCTACAGTGCCATTTCTGGTTTTCTGGTGGTTTATTGGAGATAGGAGTCTCAAGGTCTCTCCTGCCCAGGCTGGCTTTGAACCTCGATCCTTAGATCTCAGCTTCCTGAGTAGCTAGAATTACAGGCGTGAGCCACTAGCGCCGGCTTGAAAGAGATTTTGAAGGTTAAGATTGTAAAGATAGGGGCCTAAGGTGAATAGCATCACAACATCTTGTAGCAAAGTATGTGGAGTTAAGTTGGAGAAAGTGCTCAAAATTTCAACTGGAGTCATTATGGAGAGGATATACAAAAGATTTGTTTTTGTTTATTTATTTTTGGGTCCAGTCATGGGGCCTGAACTCTGGGCCTGGGCGCTGTCCCTCAGCTCTTCAGCTCAAGGCCAGCGCTCTACCACTTGAGCCACAGTGCCACTTCCGGCTTTTTTCTTTTTGCTTATGTGGTGCTGAGGAATCGAACCCAGGGCCTCATGCATGCAAGGCAAGCACTCTACCACTGAGCCACCTTCCCAGCCCAAAGATTTGTTTTTGGTACTCAGGGTCTCAGTCTCTTGTCCATCCCTCCCCCCCCCCCCCCCCCCCCCAAGGCTGGCATTCTCCTGCCTGAACCATGCCTCCACCTTTAGCTTTACTAGTGAATTGGAGATGTCTCTGGAATTTGTCTGCTAAGCTGGTTTAAAACTTTGATCTTCAGATCTTAGCCTCCTTAGCTAGGATTAGTCATTAGCCACCAACACCTAGCTGCTGAAGACTTTTGTTTTTGGTTTTGTTTCTGTCAGTCCTGGGGCTTGAACTCAGGGCCTGAGCACCATCCCCAAGTTTCTTTTTTGCTCAAGGTTAGAACTCTACCACTTAAAAAAAAGAAAAAAAAAGTGGGAAGGTGGCTCAGTGGTAGGCGCTTGCCTTAAATGCCTGGGGTCCTGGGTTCGATTCCTCAGTACCACATAAGCAAAAAAAGGAAAAAGCCAGAAGTGGCGCTGTGGCTCAAGTGGTAGAGCGCTAGCCTTGAGCTAAAGAGCTGAGGGACAGCACCCAGGCCCAGAATTCAGGCCCCATGACCGGACCCCCCCTAAAAAAATAAAAAAGAACTCTACCACTTGAGCCACAGTACCACTTCTGGTTTTTTATGTGGTATTGAGGAATTGAACCCAGGGTTTTGTGCATGCTAGGCAAGCACTCTACCATTAAGCCACCTTTCCAGCCCCTGCTGAATACCTATTTTTTTTTGCCAGTCTTGGGGTTTGAACTCAGGGCCTAGGCACTGTCCTTGAGCTTCTTTTGCTCAAGGCCCTCTACCATTTGAGCCACAGCACCACTTCCCACTTTTTGTTTATATGGTGCTGAGGAATTGAATCTAGGAATTTATGCATGCTAGGTGAGCACTCTACCACTAAGCCATATTTCCAGCCCCTGCTAAAGACTTTTTTAGGGAATGTTTTGGGTTGTGTTACAGAGGGTTAGCTTGGTAAAGTTTTGAAGAATGGACTGAAAAGGAGACTCAGGACTTGACCAGGGAGGGCTGGTCAACGGCTTGTGGGGAATAAAGGGAACTAAAAAGTACCTTGAGTAACATAGGTCCTGTAGCTGACTTGGGCCTGTGCCTACAGGGTATCATGGCATTGATCTACTTGTGTGTGGAGGACATCTTCCAGCTCATCAACTATTACAGCTTCAGCTACTGGTTCTTTGTGGGGCTTTCTATTGTGGGTCAGCTTTACCTGCGCTGGAAGGAGCCTGATCGACCTCGCCCCCTCAAGGTATCTTACCACCATTCTATGTGGGACAACTAGGGCTGCTGCTGCAGATCTTACAAAATAGTTTATGCAGAAATCTTTGCCTGGCCCAAAGACAGTGGTCCATGCCTGTAATCCCAGCACTCGGGAGGCTGAGGCAGGAGGATCATGAATTTGAGGCCACTTTGGGCTTTAGAGTTTGAGACCAGCCTGAGCTACGGCATCAAGACCTTATCTGGAAAAAAAACAAAGTGAGCAGGTGCCGGTGGTTCGTTCCTATAATCCTAGATACTCAGGAGTCTCAGATCTGAGGATCCTGGTCTGAACCCTTGCCCAGGCAGAAAAATCTGAGACTTTTCAGTTAACCAACAATAAGCTGGAAGTGGAGGTGTGGATGAAGTGGTAGAACACTAGCCTTGAGCAAAAGAGGCAAGAGGGAGTGGGAGGCTCTGAGTTCAAGCCCCAATACCAGCTCCAAAGCAAACAAATGACAATAGCCGTGTTGGGCACTCAGCTCTGTGTTAGGCCATATGTGATCCTAGCACCACAGAAACCTTTGGGACTAGATGATGGTTGTATGCTAAGTGGATGGGGTGTTCTACCAATGAACGACTCCCCCAGCTCTTCAGACCTCTGATCTTTATGGGAGGTGGAGTTACTGTGTTGAGAATGCTAAGCTAACTGTTATTTCCTCTGTGCCCTTAGCTCAGCCTCTTCTTCCCCATTGTCTTCTGTCTCTGTACCATCTTCCTGGTAGCTGTTCCACTTTATAGTGACACCATCAACTCCCTCATCGGCATTGGCATTGCCCTCTCAGGCTTGCCCTTCTACTTCCTCATCATCAGAGTGCCAGAACACAAACGACCTGTTTGCCTCCGAAAGATTGTGGGTAAGCCTGTTTTATGCAAATCTAGGCTCCCCAGTCACCTCTGCCCTTACCCATTCTTGTTGACCCTATGTTAACTGAATCATATCCTTCAGGCCAAGTCCCATTCAGTGCCACTTAACTCAGCCTAGCTGACCTCATCTCTGTTTTGAATCAAACCTCTCTTTGTAGCATCTACCACAAAGTACCTCCAGATCCTATGTATGTCAGTTGCTGCAGAAATGGATTTGGAAGATGGAGAGATGCCCAAGCAACAAGATCCCAAGTCTAATTAAATATCATCTGGAATCCTGACATGTGGAAAGCTGGGACTTCTTGGCTGGAGTCAAGGGAGAAAACAAGGAAAGCTCACTTCTTTGGAGACTTGTCCAGAAGCCTGGTTTAGGCAGCTTCAGCCTTTGAACTTGCTCTTTAGAGATGAAAAGTAATTTATTTATTTTTCTACATATCGATCCAGACTTTGTAAAGGGATGATAAAACAGACTGCTGGGTGAGCGTGTCATGGGCAGGCTTGGTTTGATAGCACCTCTGATGGGCCTACCCATTCTTTTCCTTTACAAGGGCCAACACTGCTCCAAACTTGTCTCCTTTAGAGATGTGGAACTGTCACAGATGCTGGACAATAAAAGGGTTATGTTCCTATGGTATAAGTGGCTTACTGAATGGCTCCCATTAGCTTAGAAAGCAGTTGAAAAGCAATCCATTTTTGATTCTCAGGCGAGCTGTTGAAAAGCTAAGGCCATCTTTACGGACAGGACATTTGCACTACAATGTTACATACTGCATAAAAGTTTTACTGCTCATTTTTCGTCTCCAACATTAAGAATCTGAGCAAGTCCAGTTTTTGAAAGAAATTTTTACACTCAGTCATCTTGGGTAAAGAAATGTGGTTATTGAGCTGGGCGCCGGTGGCTGTCTGTAATTCTAAGCTATTTAGGAGGCTGAGATCTGAGGATCACAGTTCGAAGCCAGCACAGGCAGGAAAGCTTGTGAGACTCTTATCTCCAATTAAAAAACCAAAAAGCAATAGGTGGAGCTGTGGCTCAAGTTGTTACGATGCTAGCTAGCCAGACTTGAATAAAAAAGCTTAGGGACAGCCAGGTGCCAGTGGCTCACACCTATAATCCTAGCTACTCAGGAGGCTGAGATCTGAGGATTGTGCTTCAAAGTCAACCCAGGCAGGAAAGTCCAGTGAGACTCTTACCTCCAAATAACCACCGGAAAACTGGAAGTGGTGCTGTGGCTCAAAGTGCTAGAGCACTAGTCTTGAGTTGAAGAACTCAGGGACAGTGCCCAAGCCCAGAGTTCAAGCCCCATGACTGACAAAAAACAAACAAACAAAAAAACACCTCAGGGACAGTGCCCAGGCCCCGAGTTTAAGCTCTTTAAACAAAAACAAAGTGGCTATTTGGTTGGGGAATGGAAACTGATGGTGGCAGAGACCTTGCTTAAGAGTGTGTGATCCTTAGCCTCACAAGAATAAAGAAAACAGAAATGATTACTATACAGTCTTACCAGTTATACGTCTGTGATTACAATGAAAATGTGGGTAGAATACATTTGTGAGTAGCAGTATATAAACACTTAATGCCAGGTTAAAACATTAAAATATGGGGCTGGGGAGGTGGCTCAGTGGTAGAGTGCTTGCCTTGTATGCGTGAGGCCCTGGGTTTGATTCCTCAGCACCACATAAGCAAAAAGAAAAAAGCCGGAAGTGGCGCTGTGGCTCAAGTGGTAGAGTGCTAGCCTT
>NW_012267300.1:6457279-6465420 GCF_000151885.1 Dipodomys ordii
GCTGTGGCTCAAGTGGTAGAGTGCTAGCCTTGAGCTGAAGAGCTGAGGGACAGTGCCCAGGCCCAGAGTTCAGGCCGCATGACCGGACCCCCCCCCAAAAAAAAAATTAAAATATTTCCCAAGAGCCAGGTGCCAGTGGTTCATGCCTGTAATCCAAGTTACTCAGGAGGCTGAGCTCTGAGGATCACAGTTCAAAGCCAGCCAAGACAGGAAAAGTCCAGGAGACTCTTCACCTAACCATCAAAAAGCTAGACATTAGCTGAGCGCTTGTGCTTATGCTCAGATCTGAGAATTATGGTCCACAGCCAGCCATGACAGGACAGTTTCTTTCACCTCCAACAAAACCAGAAAACTGGTAGTGACAATGTACAGAGCACAGGGACAGTGCCCAGGCCCTGAGTTCAAGCCCCACCACTGACAAAAAAAAGGGCTGGAAATGGAGCTATGACTAAAGTGGTAGAGTACCGGTCTTGAGTGGAAAAAGCTAAGGGACAGCATCCGGGCCCCGAGTTCAAGTCCTAAGACTGGCACAAAATTTCCTGAGCGCATAAGTCATCAAGAGAAATCATGACCCAGCCTGTTCACTTTTTTAAAGCACATAATTTCCTTTTCCTAGGTAATAAACACCAGGAACAGCATGTAGTACAGAGGTTTACTAAGTCTGTGGATGGGAAGATCACTTAGCTCCTCAGTGCTCTCTTTGGGCACATAGGCCTAAGAGTCTATAGTGAATCCATTTTTAAAAAGAACATCTCTATATGCCACAGTTTCTATGACTGAGGCCAGGACAGAGTCAAGTCTGCTTTGAGAATGAGTCTTTGGAGAGACAAGCATTCCTGTCCCAGTGAGTAGGGAACATAAGTCAGCCAAGTGTGTCACGCCAGGGCTGTGTTGACTTTGGTTTCTTGCTGCTGCTGCTGTTGCTGCTGCTGCTGCTGCTGCTGCTGCTGCTGCTGTTGCTGCTGCTGCTGTTGCTGCTGCTGCTGCTGCTGCTGCTAGGGGTATTGGAAGGGTGACTCTTTTCATGCTGTAGCAGAGGGTTGTGGGTAAAGGTCTGCCTTAAGGGACCTGAGAGGAAGAGAAAACAAATGTCAATGAACAAAGGAAAAGAAGAAACAAAAAGACAAGTTAGCATGACAGGATATTTACCCCTGGCTGCTAGATCCAAGTGATTCTGCATGCGGTGTTGCCGCTCTTGGAGCTCATGTGCAATTTGCGCATTCTTCCAGCCTGGGTAAAGAAGGGGTAAGACTGAGTCCCCTCCCCACTCTTAAA
Organism: Dipodomys ordii; assembly: GCF_000151885.1. Classification (NCBI taxonomy): domain Eukaryota; kingdom Metazoa; phylum Chordata; class Mammalia; order Rodentia; family Heteromyidae; genus Dipodomys; species Dipodomys ordii. The sequence goes on from NW_012267300.1 coordinate 6,458,555, forward strand.
ACTATTTTCCCTGAGTCTTATCCTTACCTTTTTTGAAGCTCTTTATGAAGCCTTCCCGTGGGAGTAGTTTGTCAGGGTCATGCACAATACGCTGGGGGATTTTAAGAACAGTGCGTACAGCTGGAATTCGGAGGCAGGACACCTGGGCCAGGGAAAACACGTTGGAGGAGAGCCAGTACATGAACACTGCCTGCAAGAGAATAGAGAAGGTATTTAGAACCTGTATCCTCAGTCAGCTTGCCAGGAGGTACCTAGGTAGGGCTTGGAGCCAGCCCAAAAGCTGTTACCAACCGAGGGAAAGTGGATGGTGATGGGCAGGACTGCCAAGGGCATCACTCTGATAATATTTCTCATCCACTGAAGATCAGAACTTTGCATACCTGTCTCAGCACCTAGCTGCCAAAAAGGGGAAAGGGCAAAAAAACAGTGAGTTCAATGTCAGTTTTAGTGAATCTTGCTCTCATCTTTTGCCTAGCAACTCGGTTTCTCCTGGGAATGAAGGAAGACTATAGTGTACTCTATTCCCTACTTCCTGTTCACCATGCAAGACATGCTGGGCTTACCTCAAGGACTCCCCACATTGTAGCAGTAACTACTAGTGGTAATACGTAGATGGGATCACATATTGTGAGATCCTGGAACCACAAGAGGCCACCTGTCTGTAGGCTGGGCACAGGGAGGTTCGCCATTTCTCTCAAGGCAATGAAGAAGGAGATGAAGATTGGAGCCTATTACAGAGGATAAACATTGTCGGTGTCAGCACACTTTAGCACAGTAGTTGGTTTTTTTTGTACTGGTTCTAGGGGTTGAATTCAGGGCCTAGGCACTGTCCCAGTCTCAGGCTAGTGCTTTACCACTTAAGACACAGTTCTAATTCTGGCTTTTGGGGAGCTGTTCATTAGAGATGAGTCTTAACAGACTTTCTTGCCTGATGTGGCTTCAAACTATGTCCCTCAGATCTCAGCCTCCTGAGTAGCTAAGATTATGGGCCTGAGCCACCAGCACCTGGCTGGGGGAGGCTTTCATTAGCCCTTTACTGAGAGTTACACATATCACCACCACATGCTTTTTGGAGATCTGGGGCATGGGAAATAGGAGGTAATTTGATAGGTTCAAGATGAAATAAGGATAGCTGGGTGCTGGTGGCTCACGCCTGTAATCCTAGCTACTCAGGAGGCTGAGATCTGAGGATCATGGTTCAAAGCCAGCTTGGGCAGTCTGTGAGACTCTATCTCCAATAAACCACAAGAAAACCGGAAGTGGTGCTGTGGTTCAAGCGATAGAGTGCAGGCCTTGAGCCTAAGAGCTGAGGGACAACACCCAGGCCCAGAGTTCAAGCCCCAGGACTGGCCAAAAAAAAAAAGATGAGATAAGGGAAATGTGGCCAGGTGCCTGTGGCTCACACCTGTAATCCTAGCTACTCAGGAGGCTGAGACCTGAGGATCACAGTTCAAAGCCAGCCCAGCAGGAAAGTCTGTAAGACTCTTAGCTCAATTAACTACAAGAAAACCAGTAGTGGCGCTGTGGCTCAAGTGGTACAATGCTGGCCTTGAGCTAAAGAACTTAGGGACAGCACCTAGGCCCAGAGTTTAAGTCCCATCACCAACAACAACAACAAAAAAAGGGAAACCTGTGGAGCGCTGGTGGTTCATGCCTGTAAACCTACCTACCCAGGAGGCTAAGATCTGAAAATCCTATTTGAGTACCAGGTTGAGCAAGAAATCTATGAGATCTAATCTCCAATTAATCTGCAAAAAGCTTAAGTCATAGAGCGATAGCCTTGAGCAAAAACCCTAAGGGAGAGTGCCTAGGCCCTGAGTTTAAGCATTAGTACCAGCACAGAAAAATATAAATAAAAATTTTAAAAAGAGCAATGTTTTCACTTGCCTGAGTCAGAGGTAGAATGAGAGGTCTAAAAAGCTTAACATCATGCTTTTTCTGGTAAAGTGTCATCTCCGTGGAAGCCTTGTAAACTGTGAAGTGAGGGGAAATTAACTGTAGTTAGTGAATATCCTGATCACCTGGCTCAAGATATTTCTAATCTGCTGTGACCAGTCCCTGAAAGCATTAGGTTCAAGAAACAGACCAATGTTTAGAACTTGCTTAACTGTAGCAAGTCCAGGTTAGGTTATTCCTTTCCCCAGCAGAATGCCAAGAGAAATGCAAATGTGATCTTCACCACTGTTCGCCCTGCACCTGACTCACACTCAGTGTAGTCTCCTGCCAACTTGGCTTCTCTGATTCGAGTGGAAAACTTCTGGATCTCTGGCAAGTGGTTGTGGATCTTGGCTGCCTCTCGCTGGCCCTTCACAATGAGAGGAAAAACCAGGCATCGGGCAAGGATTGTACCTGAAAACACAAACTAGGATTGGAGTGAAAGGAAAGCAGCTCTGCAGTTAGGTGGTAGAAGGTTTTGGTCCTCACTGAAGTAACACTGTTATCTTAGCCCTTCTCACATTTGATTCATGCTTACGGCTCAGACGTAAGCACAGGGTTATGCAGTCCCTCAGCTCAGTTCTCTGCTTTGGCATCACAAAAGCTTAGCATTAACTTCCCTAAGCAGGTAAGGGATCCTTTGGTTTTCTTGAACAAAAAGGTGATAGATGCTCCTTTTCTATGTTCTGGCCTCTAAACTTTGTTTTTATTACTAATGGAAACTTCTTTTCAACCCCTAAGGGAATTGTACACACAATACACACACATACATTTATAATACACAAACAATTAAAAAAATAAGTGTAAGATGGGCATCTGCGGTGGCTCATGCCTATAATCCTAGCTACTCAGGAGGGTGAGATCTGAGTATTGCAGTTGAAGCCAGCTGGGTACAATTCTTATCTCCAATTAATCACTCAAAAACCTGAAGTGGCACTGAAGCTCAAGCCTCCACAACTGGGGGAGGGGGAGGGGAGGAGGGAAGGTGAGTGGTTTCCAATTTAAGTGCCTGATCTAAACAGGCAGTTTTTCATTTATAAGGCCCATTAAGCTGGGAACGGTGGCTCATGCCTGTAATCCTAGATACTCAGATGATTGAGACCTGAGGATCAAGGTTTGAAGCCAGCCTGGGTAGGAACAGTCTCAGAGATTCTTTATTTCCAATTAACCACAAAAAGCCACATGTGGAGCTGTGGTTCAAGTGGTTGAGTGCTAGCTTTGAGCACAAAAGCTCACAACAGCGCCCAGGCCCTGAGTTCAAGTCCTAGGACTGGTACACACATACAATGAGGACCATTAACTCCCAATTCCCTGCTTACATTTAAGTATCTATGCTTTTTCAATCCCTTTAGGAAACAGAATGCATTTAAGTATGATGAGCTTCAATCCCTTTATTTAAATCATCTACTTTTCTGATTCCTAAATTTTCTTGACCCATTTATACAACTGTCAACTTTCAGTTTCTAACCCTATCTAACCCTTTCTTCCCACTCCATTTTTTTTTTTTGGGGGGGGGTGTTGGTCATGGGGCTTGAACTCAAGGTGTGTGTGTGTGTGTGTACCGGTACTGGGGATTGAATTAAGGGCCTGGGTGCTGCCCCTGAGCTTAAGGCTAGTTTGCTACCACTTGGCCATAGCTCCACTACTGGCTTTTGGTAATTAATTGGAGATAAGTGTCTCATGGACTTTCCTACCAGGGCTGGCTTCAAACCTCAATCTTCAGATGTAAGCTTCCTCTATAGCCAGGATTACAGGTCACTAGCACCTGGCTGTGTTTTGATTTTGATACAGAGTTCTGTTACTATGTCTAGAACTTGTGCTCTTCCTCCTAGTAGCTGGTATGATAGGTACATGCAACTATGTCTGGTTGTATTGCTATTTCTCTCTCTCTCTCTTTTTTTTTTTTTTGGCCAGTTCTGGGGCTTTTTGCCAGGGCCTGGGCCCTATCCCTCAGCTGCTTTTGCTCAAGGTTAGCACTCTACCACTTGAGCCACAGCGCCACTTCCGGCTTTTTCTGTGTATGTGCCAGGGCTTCATGCATGCTAGGCAAGCACCTTTTTTTGGTGGTTGTGGGGCTTGAATTCTGGGCCTGGGTGCTGTCCTTCAGCTGTTTAGCTCAAGGATAGCACTCTATCACTTGAGCTACAATGCCACTTCTGGTTTTCTGAGTTGTTTATTGGCGATAAGTGTCTCATGGACTTTTCTGCCTGGGTTGGCTTTGAACTGTGATCCTTAGATCTCAGCCTCCTGAGTAGCTAGGATTAGAGGTGTGAGCCCAACTTAGGCAAGCACTTTTACCACTAAGCTATATTCCCAGCCCCCTGAATTGCTATTTCTAAGTCTGTATTCCTCTACTCTTATCCAGGATATAGTCTACTTACATGTAGCAATGGCCCCCCACCAAGGTAGGCCCACTTCAACATGCATAAATTCCAGGAGGTTCTGGATCAGTCCCACTGGAGTGTATGACCCAAGCCCCAGTTCAGTAAAACTCTGTTCTACAGTAGCTTGGACTGCATCTGCAGTTTCTCCAAGAGCCACGTCGGGAGTTGCTGTGGGTGAGGTAGCAGCAGGAACAGCAGGAGTCTGGATCTGTGTGAAAGGAAGCATATGTCATATTCAGTAATTGGGACACTCAGTGAAGTCTATGATTATATTTTTCTTTCATTTAAAAAAAAAAATTTGTGTGCTGGTCCTGGGGCTTGACTTTAGCTCTCTCCCAGGTTAATTCCCAGGATTCTCACATTGTTGTTACCCAGTCAGCAGTGTAAATATCATTGCTACGATTTCTGCCACATATTGAAATTATTAAACTTAAGATGTTTATTTATTTTGCCAGTTCTGGGGCTGAACTCAGAGTCTGGGCACTGTCCCTGAGTTTCTTTTGCTCAAGACTAGCATTCTACCACTGAGCCACAGCACCACTTCTGGTTTTTTCTGCTTATGTGGTACTGAGGAATTGAACCCAGAGCTTCATGCATGTTAGGCAAGCACTCTACTACTAAGCCACATTCCCAGCCCAAGATGTTTATTTTGATGCTGGGAACTGAATCCAGGACCTTGTACAGGTTAGGCAATGAGCTATCTCAGGCCACAATTTCTCTTTAAATAAATTCCGTTTTTATTTTTTTCCAGTCCAGTGGTTAGAACTCAGGGCCTCACATTCATTCAGCTTGCTTGCTCTGTGGGCACTCTACCACTTGAGCCACACCTCTAGCCCGCTTTTTTTGCTGGTTATTTTGGAGATGGAGTCTCAAGACTTTTCTGCTGGGACTGCCTAGGGGCCTTGATCTACCGGATCCCAGCCTCCTGCCCAGCTAGGATTACAGGCCTGAGCCAGGAGACCCTAGCTACACTGTTTTCTAATACATGATTCACAGCTCACATCTCCATCATGGGTTTGCCACTACTTCAGCAACCATTTTTCTCCTTGATTTGCAAATCGATTCCAATAGAGATATTTTGGACTGTTGTGTAGAGAGTTGAAAAGAACTGTGCTACGCATGCACCCTGTCCTTGTAAAATGCGAAATCAGAGACAAAACAGAACGCAAAGAAACTGATCAAGCTGCAGCAACAAAACATCTCTCACCTGGGCTTCTGCAAACGAGATGGCAGAAGTACTGAGGCAGCGGGGGCTGGAGGCAGAGAGGAGGACATAGTGTGATCGCCCGCAGCCCGGGCCAGCGGGGATCAGGAACTCGGCTGTCAGTGCCTTCTGGGACCATAAAGAAGCTCTCAAGACGCTGCGGAACTGGTGAGGCAGAAGCACAGGGAGGTCGGTCCGTTACTGGGGGAAAGTGAAACGGGGCGGGCACGGCCCCTCACGGCGAACTGTACGAGAGGCCCGCACGCAGCCTACCATCCCTGGAGGCCTCCGGGCTCAAACTGTTAGTGCAGGTAGAGCTCGAACCCGGGCCCAGCCTGAGTTACTGCAAACGCACCACGGGGCTCAGAGGCCTAGATCGAGGAGCACGCGAGTCCTGGCAAATGCCCAGGAAACGGACATGGAAACCGGGCCACCGACTCCGGAGAGCCGCTGTCCTCCGGCGACACGAGGTCACGACATGCAAGCTCCAGTGCACAGGTCAACATCTGCTCCCAATCCCCAACTCAGGTTACAGAGACAAGGGCAGCGTCCGGCGCTCGACCCCGGCGTAGTCTTACCCGCTGCTGGGGCTGCAGTAGGCGCAAAAGTTCCCGGCGTCCACACATCCAGCCCATCGCCATTTTGCCCGGAAAAAAAAAAAAAAAGGACTTCGCTCCTGCGCGTGCGCACAAAGAGACGCAGTCCCGCGGGAGGAGGCCATTTTGGAAGTGGGCATGAAGCCAGAATGGTCGCCACTGAGACGGCGGTAATGGAGCGTGGACCCTGGCGGCCATATTTGAAATGGTTAAGAAGCCACAAAGGCTCACATGAACTTGCTCGCACGGAGGTGTCTTCCGGACTGGGAGGAGGCTGAAGCGCCACGTGACTCGGTTTGTGTTAGTGCGTGGAAGGGTCGCCGCGAGCAGCCCAGCGAATACCGTGAACATAGAACTTTAAGTAAAGTGCTTAAAAAAAGTGCCGCGTGAGTATCACTGTTGAAGTGATATATCCCGTTGTTGGAAATGAACTTTATCATTTGGGGAGGGAGAGGAGAGTTGGCGGTGGGGGGAGGAAAGTGGGAGAAAGGGAGGGAGGGGGGCAACGCCGTTCGAAAGGAAATGTGCTCATTACTTACGTCCATGCAACCCCTCTGTGCATGTGCATGACTTTTACTTTTACCTGTCGCTGTTAGCGACAGGTGTGAAGGTGGGAATGTACACATATTTTTAAAAAATTGCTATTATAAAGGTGACATGCAGAGGGGTTGCACTTACATAAGCCAGGTAGAGTTCATTTCTTTTTGGACAATGGCACCCCTTCCCTCCCTTTCTCCCAGTGTTTCC
>NW_012267300.1:6466835-6471271 GCF_000151885.1 Dipodomys ordii
AAAAAAAAATATATATATAGCTGGAGGTGATGACATGTACAATTACAGAATACTTTGTGGGGGACTATAAAGTTTCCTATGTAGACTTTGGTGGTCTCAAATGAAACCTGACTCTCAGTATTTGTATTGTTGGTAGTTCCCTCATCTTCAATCTACACCAGCCCTATAAATTGACTTATTTTTGTTTTGATTATTTCAAAAAGGATTTTACTATGTAGCGACACCATAGCTACATAGCAATGCTGGCCTCAAATTCTCAATTCTGCCTCATTCCTGATTCCAGGTATAAAGTTTGCTTTTTGTGACTTGTGTTAATGTATAAAATACATCTAAAGTAATACTGTGCTAGTTTGGGGCCTAGACTGTAAGAAGGCCCTTTAGATTCAACTTTTGGATTCATGGGGGAAGGTAGCTGTTGTGTTAGGAGTTTTAGTTCTCAGATTTGCATGGTGTGAAAAGCCCAATCTAACCAGAGAGAGAGAGAGAGAGAGAGAAAGGAATCACTGAGGTCTAGACTGCCTTAGTTGAATATACAGCCAACAATTAGAATCAAATCACCAGTAATGTGAAGAAGGCCACTTTGGAGATGGATTCTTCAGCCTATTGGATCCATTCTAGATAACCGTATGTGGAACAAGAAAGGTTGCTTCCATTTAACCTTGCTCAAGTTGCAAACTTACAAACAAAGGAATAACATAGTTGTAATTTTAATTGGATGCCTGTGGCTTGTGCCTATAATCCTAACAACTAACAAGTCTGAGATCTGAGGTTCGAGGTGTGAAGCCAACCCAGGCAGGATAGTCTGTGAGATTTTTTGTTGTTGTTGTTGGTCACGGGGCTTGAACTCTGGGCTTGGGCACTGTCCCTGAGCTCTTCAGCTCAAGGCAAGCACTCTACCACTTGAGCCACAGTGCTACTTATGGTTTTCTAGTGGTTTATTGGAGATAAGAGTCTCATGGACTTTCCTGCCTGGGCTGGCTTTGAACCATGATCCTCAGATCTCAGCCTCCCTCAGGAGGCTAGGATTACAGGCGTGAGCCACCAGCTGTCTTGTCTGTGAGATTTTTTTTTAATTGTGAAAATACTGTACAGAGGGGTTATAATTACAATTGTAGCCTCCTCTGTTTCCCCTTCCCATCCCTTCCCATCCTCCCCCCGACCATCCCACCCAATGTCTGTGAGAATCTTATTTCCAGTTAACCACTACAAAGCTGAAGTGGAGGTAAGGATGGAAGTGGAGGTATGGCTCAGGTAGTAGAACCAAAAAGCTAAAGGACAGTGCCCAGTCCCTGAGTTCAAGCTGTAGAACTGGCACACGCACACACACATACACATATGCATGCAAGAATTGTAGTTTTGTTATTGCTATAAAGGTGATATACAAAGGAGTTACAGTTTCATAAGTCAGGTAAAGGGAACATTTTCTTTTTGAACATTGTCACCCCTTCCTTCATTCTCCCCAAGTTTTCCCCTCTTGTTCTCACCCATAAATTGTATAATTCATTTTCAACATAGTGTCTAGTATCACTGCTTCATTTCTTCTCTTTGTCCCTCCATTTCCCTACTCTCCCAAAGACAGAAGAAATGAAAACAAAGGCAGCAGAAATAAAAAAACCTCTTGTTACAGTTTCCTAGAGTTCATCCAATTGTTTTTAAGCAACTAAATTTCAAGGTACTTTGTTATGTAAGAATAGGTAACTGAAACATACTCCAATATTAAGTAAATGGGTATTTGTATTAGGGAGAAGAGCTTATCTTTTTATCTATACTCTTACAGCTAATTGAGGTATGATGTATATTTGCTTTTTATGGGAGTGTGTATTATTTTTCCTTTAGATTGTACATTCCTTTTTTTTTTTCTTCCCAATATTGGGGTTTGGACACAGGGTCTTACACTTGCCAGGCTTACACTCCATTACTTGAGCCAGGTATCCAGCCCTGCTTTTTGTTGATTATTTTGGAAATAGAGTCTAGCAAACTTTTATGTTCAGACTGACCTTAAATCAAGATTCTTGTACTTACCTTTTAGCCTATTCCTCCATCAATGCTAGGATTACAGGTATGTATCACAACACTTGTCTTATTTTGTTTTGTGATACTGCGGTTTGAACTCTCATGCTTACTGATCAGGTGTTCTACCATTTCAGCAACATCTACAATCCTTTTTTTCCTTTATTTATTTTGCAGATAAGATCTTTGGCTTTTGAGTGGAGACCTTAGATCTCTATCCTCTACCTAAGTCTCCTGTGTAGCTTAGATTATAGGTATGACCCACCCTACCCAATGTATTTGTTGAGATGAGGTTTCACTAACCTTTTGGCTCACCTTGAATCATGACCCTCCTGATTTCTGTTTTCGGAGTAATTGCAACTATAGGTGTGAGCCACCATACCTGCCCCTAATTGTTTATTCTTTTGTCAGTTGTGGGATTTGAACTCAAAGCCTCGGTGCTGTTTCTGAGCTTTTTGCTCAAGTTTAGTGTTCTACCACTTTGAATCTCGGTGCCATTTCTGGTTTTCTGGTGGTTAATTGGAGATAAGAATCTCATGTACTTTACAGTTCAAAACTGTAATCCTTAGATCTCAGCCTTCTTAGTAGCTAGGATTATAGTTATGAGCCACTGGTACCTGCTTCCCCTAATTTTTTTTTTTGGGGTCCAGTTGTGGGGTCTGAACTCTGGGCCTGGGCGCTGTCCCTCAGCTCTTCAGCTCAAGGCTAGCACTCTACCACTTGAGCCACAGCGCCACTTCCGGCTTTTTTCTTTTTGCTTATGTGGTGCTGGGGAATCGAACCCAGGGCCTCATGCATGCAAGGCAAGCGCTCTACCACTGAGCCACCTTCCCAGCCCCCTCCCCTAATTTTTGAGACAGGGTATTGGAGACTTTTTGCATGGTCTAGACTTGAACCACAATCTTCCTGTCTCTGCCTCCTGGATAGGTAGGATTAATTTGTAATATTCATCTTAGATTGTAAATTCTAAAGTTAGGGACTGTGTCTTTTGGCTTTTGTAACCTTTTAAAATTTGCAGTATGAAAATTAATTTTCAAAAGTGACTGACCTGGTGATTTTCATTTGTCAAAAGGCAGAGGGTAACAAATTAGGAAAACTGTCTTTTAAGGTCACTCTACTTAAAAAATATCAGTGTCTCTGGGCACTGGTGGCTCATGCCTGTAATCCTAGCTACGCAGGAGGCTGAAATCTGAGGATCACGGTTCAAAACCTGCCCAGGCAAGGAAAGTTTGTGAGACTCTTACCTCCAATTAAACACTAGAAAACCAGAAGTGGTGCTGTGGGTCAAGTGGTAGAGCTCTTGCCTTGATCTGAAAAGCTCAGGGACAGTCTCAAGGCCCAGAGTTCAAGCCCCATGACTGACACAAAAAAAAAAAAAAAAAAAGCCCAGGGACAGCACCCAGGCCTTGAGTTCAAATCCCACAACACACAGTTGACACACAGTCAATTGACTGTGTGTTCATGGATCTACCGTGTGTGTGTGTGTGTGTGTGTGTGTGTGTGTGTATTGTAAGGGGTTGTAGGAGTGAAGAGGTATATTAACACTGATATAGAGGCTGGGAGTATGGTTTAAGTGGTAGAGCACCTGCCTAGAAAGTACAAAGTACTGGCTGGAAAGGTGGCTTAGTGGTAGAGTGCTTGCCTTGCATGCATGAGGCCCTAGGTTCGATTCCTCAGCACCATATTAACAGAAAAAGCCAGAAGTGGTGCTATCGCTCAAGTGGTAGAGTTCTAACCTTGAGTGAAGAGTTGAGGAACAGCACGCAGGCCTAGAGTTCAGGCCTCAAATAATAATAATAATAACAAACAGGAAGTATGAAGTCCTGAGTTCAAACCCCAATACCACCCAAAACCCCATAAAGAAAAAAAACCAATGCCACAGAACTTTAGATTTAAGGCAGAGGGAGAAGAGGAGAGCTGGAACAGTAGACAGTTATGCTGAGTTAATTTCTTTCTTCCTTTCACAAGCTGCCACATGAAAGAAATTGGAGAGACAGCCAACAAGATTTTTTTAAAGAATTTTTTTTTGTTGTTAGAGTCTTCAATCTGTATAGGGCAACCCAACTGACATTTCTGAGAGAAGCTGTCTGGGCAGCAACTTTGGGAACATGGAATCTATAATAACTGGTACTGAGCAGAGGAACCTACAGACTTCACAGTTCAGGCTTGCCTTGGAGCAGCGGATGATTTCTGCTTATTGGAATTTATAGTTCTTCACATGCTACATATAGAAAACATTGAGTCTGATACTCTGAGGAAGTGTTTTTGTGCTGTTTCTGGGGCTGGAACTCAGGACCTAGATACTATCCCTGAATTTATGAGATTAAGGCTAATGCTCTACCATTTGAGCCCCAGCTCCACCTTTGGCTTTTATTTTTCTTCCTTTGGTAGTTAATTGGAGATTAGAGTCTCACTGACTTTCATGC
>NW_012267300.1:6478576-6479764 GCF_000151885.1 Dipodomys ordii
AATGGGCCGGGCGCTGGTGGCTCACGCCTGTAATCCTAGCTACTCAGGAGGCTGAGATCTGAGGATCTCGGTTCAAAGCCAGCCCAGGCGGGAAAGTCCATGAGACTCTTTATCTCCAATAAACCACTAGAAAACCGGAAGTGGCACTGTGGCTCAAGCAGTAGAGTGCTTGCCTTGAGCTGAAGAGCTGAGGGAGTGCCCAAGCCCAGAGTTCAAGTCCTACAACCAACCGAAAAAAAAAAAAGGACATGAAATCATTTAGAAATGATATGACAAATTGAGTGGAGGTCTTTATTTCTTGAGTCTTGTTTACTTTGTTATATCTCCTTGCATTTTGGAATTAACATCTACATATCAAGGAGAACACGTACCATTAGTCTCTTTGCTCTTGGCTCACCTCGCTCAAAATGATTTGTTCTAGTTCTATACATTTCCCTGCAAATGCCATTATTTTGGCCTTTCTAATGGCCGCATGATATTCCATTGTATATAGGTACCACAATTTTTGGATCTGTTCATCAGTAGTAGGGCACCTGGGTTGTTTCCATATCTTGGCTATGGGTTGTTTCCATATCTTGCTGCAGTGAACATGGAGGTACATGTGTCTTTGTATCCTGGTTCCTGTTGCTTAGGGTAGATGCCTAGGAGTTATATGGCTGGGTCATAGGGGAGGTCTATATTTAGCTTTCTGAGTTACCTCCAAAGTGATTGTATTAGTGTACATTCCCACCAGCAATGCAATAGGGTTCCTCTTTCTCTGCATCTCCACTAGCATTTGTCGTTGGGTGAATTTAGGATGTGGGCCATTCTGACCGGGGTAAGGTGGTATCTCAGGGTTGTTTTCATTTGCATTTCCTTTAGGCCAGGGTTGATGAACATTTCCTTATGCATTTCTTTACCATTTGATCTCTTCTTCTGAAAAGTCTCTCTTTAGTTCCCTTGCCAATTTAATGATTGGTTTGTTAGATTTGGGAGGGATTAGTTTCTGGAGTTCCCTGTATATAATGGATTATTAGTCTGATATGTTGTTGGTAAATATTTTTTTCCAATTGGTTGTTTGTCTTTCTAGTTTGGCAGCTATGTTTTTAGCTGTGCAAAACCTTTTTATTTTAAGGTAGTCCCATTTGTTTAGTCTCTCTCCAATTTGTTGTGACCCTGGGACTCTGTTCAGGAAGTTCCTGCCTGTGC
>NW_012267300.1:6479814-6486341 GCF_000151885.1 Dipodomys ordii
GTAACTAAGATTTCAGATATGAGGTGCTGGCGCTTAGCCACAATTGATTTTTTTTTGGTCGGTCGTGGGGCTTGAACTCTGGGCCTGAGCGCTGTTCCTTAGCTCTTCAGCTCAAGGCTAGCATGCTACCACTTGTGCTACAGCACCACTTCCTGTTTTCTGGTGGTTTATTGGATATAAGAGTTTCACGGACTTTCCTGCCCAGCCTAGCTTTGAACTGTGATCCTCAGATCTCAGCCTCCTCAGTAGTTGGGATTACAGGTGTGAGCCACCTGCGCCCGACACACAATTGATTTTTAAGACATTTTTTTATCGGCTAGGCTTTCCCAGTCTCATTTATACTTTAGAATAAATAACCTGAAACCATGGGGACTTAATATTTTAAGATTACAGAATAAATATAAGTACGAAAAGTTCATAAATACATGAAAAATAAATTGATATCTTTTTCTGGTATGGTAGAACACAACTAGAAAACTGGAAAAATATATGAAGTGGTAGTTTTCAGGCATTTCATGAAAGACAGAACAGTACTAGGATATGTGCCAGAAGGAAGCAAGCACAATGAGCTTCAGGATTGTTCTAGCTTTCTTTTGCCTAGAAAGGGGAGAGGAAAGAGTAGCTAATACAGTTAAGGGCAACTGGAGCAGCTGGGATGTTTGGTTCCAAGTATTGGAATTGAGGGAGCTAGGTAATGCCCATGCTATCGCTGAGGATTTACTTAAATGCCAGTCTATATACAGTAGGTTGAAATTCCACAAGGGAAGAGAAAGGACTACTAAAAATCTAAATGCTGAACAAATTAGTAAAGTTCACACGGGGTTGAGAAATAATCAGCTCTGTCCATTCCAAGAAGAAAGATGTTCTTGAATACCTGTGATCTTAATTAAGTAGAGACCTCAGAAGGGCTATCTTAATAGTAGGACTAAATGGCCCTGTAATGAAGACTACACAATACCCATTATAACAGTTTGAAATCAAGCTTTTTTATTTTGTTGGTCATGGGACCTAGGTACTGTCCCTCAGCTCTTCAGCTCAAGGCTAGTGCTCTACTACTTGAGCCACAGCACTACTTCCAGGAGTCGAACCCAGAGCTCATGCATGCAAGGCAAGCACTCTACCACTGAGCCATCTTCCGAGCCCCTGAAATCAAGCTTTGAGAGGACCAAGCTTATTCATCTGAAAGGAGTGAAACAAAATTGAACACTCCTTTAAAAGAAGACAGTCCAGTATAGACAACAGACAATGTAACATTCACATTGTGAAACATCTGAAAAGAATTAGACGTGCAAAACAATAGAAAACGAATAGGAGCACAGCAAAAGTCCATAGAAACTTAGAAGTGATAGAAAGGATGGAATACCAGATAGGGATGTTAAAATTGCTATAGGTGAGAGTTTAAATTGCTACAACATATGCTTATATGTGGGAGACCCTGAGTTTAATCTCCAGCACTTAAAAAAGGGAATTGATTTAAAACTTAAATAGAACCTAAGTAGCACTTGTAGAGATGGAAAAACAAACAGCTATTTTAAAATAAACTCACTGGACCACAGAATATTAGATATTATAGAAGAAAATGTCCGTGTAAATGTACAAGTAAACAGGGTTGTATGCATTTGTATACAGATATATTAACTGAAGCATGGTATTTGCAAAGGAGAATTCAAATGGTGTAATTCCTTAGAAAAATTCACAGTCCAACAAAAAGAATACCCTGAAACTGTTCCTTGAAAGGTGTGGTAGGGAGGTCAAGGGGAGGGAGGTAGAAAAGTGAAGAGGGAAGGAGAGAATGCAGTCATAATATTCAATGTATACCTTAGGAACCTAGGAAAATTGAGGGGAGCAGTTGGATTGGGAGACATGGAGGAGAATGATGAAATGGGTGACATTGATCAAGATGCAGTATACTGATTTGTTGAATGGTAACTCCTTGTAAACTACTTACAGATAATAAAAATACAATTAAAAAAGGAAAGATCTGTGAATTTAGAGAAACCTCAATAGGAACCATATAAACTAATGCACAGAGAAAAAAGACTGAAAAATTATTCAGCATCTCAATGGCTACCAGAGTAATAGCAAGTGTTACACACTTCTAAGAACAAGGGCAGGAGGAAGAAGATTTTTTTTTTTTTGCTGCTTTTTCTTCCCTCTTTTTTTTTTTTTTTGTTGGTCATGGGGCTTGAACTCTGGGCCTGGGTGCTGTTCCTCAGCTCTTCAGCTCAAGGTGAGCGGTCTAGCACTTGTGCCACAACACCACTTCCAGTTTTCTGGTGGTTAATTGGAGATAAGAGTCTCACGGACTTTCTGTCTTAGGCTGGCTTTGAACCGAGATCCTCAGATATTAGCTAGGATTACAGTCATAAGCCATTGGCGCCTACTTCAAACAATATCTTTTTATTTTTTTTTTTGGGTCCGGTCGTGGGCCTGAACTCTGGGCCTGGGTGCTGTCACTTAGCTCTTCAGCTCAAGGCTAGCGCTCTACCACTTGAGCCACAGCGCCACTTCCAGCTTTTTTCTTTTTGCTTATGTGTTGCTGAGAATTGAACCCAGGGCCTCATGCATGCAAGGCAAGCGCTCTACCACTGAGCCACCTTACCAACCCTATTTCTGGGTCTTCTAATCTGTTTGATGGGTCTTTGTGTCTGTTCATATGCCAATCCCAAGCAGTTTTTGTTATTATGGCTCTGTAGTAGAGTTTGAAATCTGGTACTGTGATACTTCCTGCATTGCTTTTCTTGCCTAGAATCACTTTGGCTATTCTAGGGCTTTTGTTGGTGCATTTGAATTTTTGGATTGTTTTCTCTATTTCAGTAAAGAACATCATTAGGATTTTGATGGGAATTGCATTGAATTTGTATATTGTTTTTGGCAGTATGGCCATTTTCACAATATTGATTCTGCCTATCCAAGAACATGGAAGGTCTTTCTATTTCCTGGTGTTCTCTTTGATTTCTTCCTTTAGGTTTTTGTAGTTTTCACTAAATCAAGCCTTTACCTCTTTGGTTAGGTTAATTCCTAGATACTTTATTTTTTGGGGGGTTATTGTTAGTGGAGTTGTTTACCTGATTTCCCTTTCTGTTTGCACATTGTTGGTATACAGAAAGGCAACTGATTTTTGTGGGTTAATTTTGTATCCTGCTACTTTGCCAAAGTAAGTTCTGTGAGTTTGGGAGTGGAGTTTTTGGAGTCACTAAGGACCACTAAGTTTTTGGGGTCACTAAGGTCATCTGCAAATAAGGATAGTTTAATTTCTTCCTTCCCTATATGGATCTCTTTAATGTCCTTTTCTTGCCTTATTTCTCTGGCTAAGGATTCCAGATCTATATTGAAGAGAAGGGAAGAGAATGGGCATCCTTGCCTTGTTCCTGATTTTAGGACAATTGGTTGTAGTTTTTTTCCTGTTTAGTATAATATTGGCTATTGGTCTGTCACATATGGATTTTATTGTTTTAAGGAATGTTCCTTCTATTCTTATTTTCTCCAGAGCTTTTAACATGAATGGGCATTGTATTTTATCAAAAGCCTTTTCTTTTTCATGTGATTCTTGACCTTGGGTCTGTTGATGTGATGGATTACATTCATTGATTTATGTATGTTAAACCATTCCTGCATTTCTGGGATGAAGCTACTTGACCACAATGTATGATATTTTTGATATGTTTCTGGATCCTGTTGGCTAAGTGTTCATCAAAGAGATTGGTTTGTAGTTCTCTTTTTTTTTGTTGGGTCTTTGCCTCGTTTGGGGATGAGTATGATATTGGCTTCATAGAATGAGTTTGGGATTTCTCCCTCTGCTTCTATTTCACTTGAAGAGTATGGGTATTAGTTCCTCTCTAAAGGGTTTATAGAATTCTGTAGTGAATCTCTCTGGGCCTGGGCTTTTCCTTATTGGAAGATTTCTGATTGCTTACTCTATCTCATTGTAAGTTTTTGGCTTATTTAATTGATGTATTTCTTCTTGGTTCAGTTTGGGCAATTTGTATCTCTATAAAAAGTCATCTACTTCTTCTAGGTTTTCCTTCCTTAGTGAGTATAGATTCTGGAAATAGTTCCTTATAATTGTTTGGATGTCTCATATATTTGTTGTATTTTTCCTGTGGCATCCCTGATCTTATTCATTTGGGTCTCCTCTCTTTTAATTTTTTTTTGTTAATCTTGCCAAAGATCCATTAATTTTTTATTTTTTTTCAAAAAACAAGCCTTTTGTTTTATTAGTTTAATTTGTAGTTTCCTTAGTCTCTATCTTGTTCATTTCAGCTCTTATTTTGGTTATCTTGCTCCATTTAGTAACTTTGGGTTCAATTTTTTCTTGCTTTTCTAGCAGTTTTAGTTGCATCATGAGAGTATTTACTTGGTCTGTTTCTATTTTCTTGAAGTGTGCACTGAGAGCAATAAATTTGCCCTTCAGGACTGCTTTTGCCATGTCCCACAGATTTCTTTATAATGTGTATTCATTTTCATTTTTAATTTCTTCTGTGACTCAAGTGTTGCTCAGAAGTGTGCTCTTCAATTTCCATGTATTTCAGTACTTTGTATGGTATGCTTTGTTATTGAGAACTAGCTTGATTCCAGTATGATCGGATAGAATACAAGGTATTATGCTGATCCTCTTGTATTTGCTTAAATTCTTTGTATGAACTATGATATGATCTATTTTAGAGAACGTTCCATGGGGTGCTGAGAAGAATGTGTACTGGGTTGTTGTTGAGTGGAAAACTCTGTAGATGTCAATTAAGTCTATTTGAGATATGACATCATCTAATTTGGAGGTTTCTTTGCCAATCCTCTGATTGGTAGACCTGTCCTTTAGTGAGAGTGGAGTATTAAAGTCTCCTAGTATCATTGTATTTGGATCTATTTTTTTCCTGTAAGTCTGAGAGTATTTGCTTAATGTATTTGGGTGGTCCAGTGTTTGGAGAGTATACATTGATAATGGTTATATCCTCTTCTAGGATTGTTCCTTGTATTAATATGTAGTGTCCTTCATTGTCTTTTTGTATTGATTTTAATGAAAAGCTTATTTTGTCAGATATCAGGATAGCAACTCCTGCCTTCTTTTTTTTGGGGGGGGGGATCCGGTCGTAGGGCCTGAACTCTGGGCCTGGGCGCTGTCCCTCAGCTCTCCAGCTCAAGGCTAGCGCTCTACCACTTGAGCCACAGCGCCACTTCCGGCTTTTTTTTCTGCTTATGTCGTGCTGAGGAATTGAACCCAGGGCCTCATGCATGCAAAGCAAGTGCTCTACCACTGAGCCACCTTCCCATCCCAGCATGATTTTTTTCTAAGTCCATCCATTTTCCTGCAAATGACATAATATTATTCATTCTAATGGCTGTGTAAAATTCCATTGTGTAGAAGTAGCACATTTTTTTGGATCCATTCATCTGTTAAAGAGCATCTAGGCTGTTTCCATAGCTTGGCTGTTGTGAATAGTGCAGCAATGAACATGTATGTACAAATGTCTTTATGGTATCCTGGCTTGTGATGTTCTGAATAGATGTCTGGGAGTGGTATGGCTGGGTCATGGGAAGATCTATGTTTAGTTTTTTTTTTTGGTCATGGGGCGTGAGCTCTGGGCCTGAGCACTGTTTCTCAGCTCTTTAGCTCAAGGCTAGTGCTCTACCAATTGAGCCATAGTGCCACTTCTAGATTTCTGGTGGTTTATTGGGGATAAGTGTTTCATGGCCTTTCCTGCCCAGGCTGGGTTTGAACCACAATCCTCAGATTTCAGCCTCCTGAGTAGGTAAGATTTCAAGCATGAACCTCCAGCACCTGGCTATGTTTAGTTTTTGAGGAACTTCTAAACTGCTGTCCAAAGTGTAGAAAGGAATTTGTATATGTATCTGTGTGAGGGTATGTGTGTTCTGGTGCTGGGGCCTGAACTTCTCAAGGTCTGGGCACTGTCCCTAAGCTTTTTCCATCAAGGCTGGTACTCTACCACTTGAACCACAGCTCCAGTTCTGACTTTCTGGTGACTAACTGGAGATATGAGTCTCGTGAATTTTCCTGCATGGCTACTCCTCCAGAGTAGCTGGGATTATAGGCATGACCTATTGGCACCCAACTGTGGTTTTGTACTGAAGTAAAATTTCCTAGTTTTGATCATGAACTGAACAAAACAAAACCAGTAACAATAGCCCAAGTAAATCAGAAGCTGGTTCAAATTACTCTATTCCCTCATTAAAACCTAACTTGGGCAGATGGAGCCAGACAGATGTTTTTTCTCTCTTTTTTTTCTGTTGGTTGTGTGGATTGAACTCAGGGCCTGGTCTCTGTCCTGAGCTGTTTTGTGTTGAAGGTTAGCGCTCTACCACTTGAGCCACTGTGCCACTTCTGGTTTTTTTTTTTTTTTGGGTGGGGGAAAATCTGGTCGTGGGGCCTGAACTCTGGGCCTGGGTGCTCTCCTTCAGCTCTTCAGCTCAAGGCTAGCACTCTCCACTTGAGCCACAGTGCCACTTCCAGCTTTTTTCTTTTAGCTTATGTGGTGCTGAGGAATCGAACCCAGGGCCTCATGCATGCAAGG
>NW_012267300.1:6492471-6494797 GCF_000151885.1 Dipodomys ordii
TGGCTCAAGTGGTAGAGCGCTAGCCTTGAGCTGAAGAGCTGAGGGACAGCGCCCAGGCCCAGAGTTCAGGCCCCACGACCGGACCAAAAAAAAAAAAATTTTTTTTTTAGTTTCTCTGTCCAATGTGAATGCTAGCTTCACTGGATGTACCAGTCTGGATTGGTTCTCAGGGCTTGGATAGTACTTTCTCAGGCTTTCCTTGCTTTCAGTGTCTGTGTGGAGAGATCTGCAGTGATTCTGATTTTTTTCTCCCTTCTTTGCTTTTGCTGGATGTAAGATCGTTTCTTTATTGTTCAGATATAGCGTTTTTACTATGATGTGCCTCGAGTGTTCCTCCTAGGATCCTGTTTGCTAGGTGTTCTGCATGCTTTTGTTACGTAGGTGAGATTTTCTCTTTTAAGATTGGGAAAATTTTCAGCGATAATTTTATTCAAAAACTGTTGCATCCCTCTATTCCTCACCTTTGTCAACTCCAGTTATACAAAGGTTAATTTTTTTGGCATTGTCTGCTTGTTCTTGGGCTTCCCTTTGGCATATATTCAGTATTTTTTACATATGTGACTTTTTTCCAGTTGCTGCATTTTGTCTTCAGCACCTGATATTCTATTTTCCATTTCATTCACTCTATTAACTATGACTTCCATTGTGGTTTGCATGGAGGAAATTAAACCATTTATGATTTCTATGTCAGTTCTCAAAGTATTAATTTTGTCTTTCAATGAGATGTGTCCTGCATCTGTTGTTATTATTATTATTTTTTTTTTTTTGTCGGTCGTGGGGCCTGAACTCTGGGCCTGGGTGCTGTCCCTCAGCTCTTCAGCTCAAGGTTAGTGCTTTACCACTTGAGCCACAGTGCCACTTCCAGCTTTTTCTGCTTATGTGGTGCTGAGGAATCTAACCCAGGGCCTCATTCATGCAAGGCAAGCACTACCATTGAGCCACCTTTCAGCCCTGCATCCATTCTTGAGTGTGCCTCTTATTTGAAATCTGATCTCTTTTGATAATTCATTTCTTTGTTCTTTAAATTTCTGATCTATTTCTGGCTTTAATTCTTTTTTTTTTTTGGATCCGGTCATGGGGCCTGAACTCTGGGCCTGGGCGCTGTCCCTCAGCTCTTCAGCTCAAGGCTAGCACTCTATCACTTGAGCCACAGCGCCACTTTCGGCATTTTTCTTTTTGTTTATGTGGTGCTGAGGAATCGAACCCAGGGCCTCAGGCATGCAAGGCAAACGCTCTACCACGAGCCACCTTCCCAGCCCTCTGGCTTTAATTCTTGTGTTATTGCCTGTATCATCTCTTGGATGTAGTGTTTGTCTTCCATTTCTTTTTTGCTTTCACTGGAATGCTTTGCATAGCTGTTGGCCTTTCGGGATGATTTGCTGCCTTGGCTGTCGATGAATCTTGTGATTTTTCGCTGTCATTATTGCATGAGGATTCAGGGATTATTGGAATCAAATCTGAACTCTGTTTTGGTCAATAGGTGGCTGCCTTTGCTTGGTTCTCAGTTGGTTCCTGGGTTAGTAGCACCGGCCTGGAACACACAGGTGGGGCTCCTTCCTCCCAGCTGCTGGAGCCTGTAAGCCCAGTTCCGGACTTCAGACAGGGACTGGCAGCTCGGCTTGGTCTCCCACCAGGGGGACCCAGGCAGGGCTCAATCCCCTAACAGCTGCTGGAGCTTGCTCTTCCCAACTTTAGTCAGGGACTTGCAGTGCAGCTCTGCTTGAACTCCCGTCCCTGGGAGACCCAGGTAGAGCTCATTTCACTGGAACCTGCTTCCATTTCCTGACTTCATCCAGGTACCCTTGGTTTAAGTTGTTAGAGCACTCACCTGGAATATACAGATATCCTAGCACTTTTTCTGGGGATATCACTAAGGAATTTAATTAATTATAGTGTTTATGTTCAGCATTAGAAGGTAGTGCTTTCCACTTCCACCATTTAATTACACATGAGTTTATGTTTACACACACACACACACACACTCACACACATAAATTTTTTTTTTGTCGGTTGTGGGGCTTGAACTTGGGGCCTGGGCACTGTCCCTGAACTCTTTTGCTCCAGGCTAGTACTCTACCACTTTGAGCCACAGCTCCACTTCCAGTTTTTTAGGGGTTAACTGGAGATAAGAATTTCATGGACTAATGGATCAAAGACCTTGAAGTCAAAGCAGACACTCTGAAAACATTACAGGATGGAATAGGAGAAACCCTAGGCCTCCTTGGCTCAGGCTGAAATTTTTTGAATAGAGACCCGGAAACACAACAAATCAAAGAAAGGTTGGACAAATGGGATTGCATAAAGTTGCAGAGCTTCTGCAGGGCAA
>NW_012267300.1:6495932-6498958 GCF_000151885.1 Dipodomys ordii
AAAAAAAATTTCATGGACTTTCCTGCCCAGGCTGGTTTTTGCATCATGATCTTCAGATCTCAGCCCCCTGAGTAGCTGTGGGCATGAACCACCAGTGCTTGGCTTGTTTTTTCATATTCTTGACATTAGGTATTATCAAGCTTTAAAATTGTTTGTATATCATTCTTTTTTTATATAATTCTGACATCTCACTTAAAATTATTGGGCTAGAGACTTGGTTCAAGTGGTAAAAATATTTTATTTTAAAGTAACTTCAATTTAAGAGAAAAGTTGCAAAAACAGCACCCAAAATTTCCATATTCTTTACCAGACTGTCAAAATTGTTAACATTTTATGATTCTTTTTATGATTTTTTTTCTGGTACTAGGGCTTGTACTCAGGACCTGGGCACTGTCCTTTAGCTTTTACTCTCTGGACTGCCACTCTACCACTAGATCTATAGCTCCACTTCTGACTTTTTGGTGGTTAATTGGAGATCAGAGTCTCATAGATGTTTCTGCCCGGATTGAGAACTCAGCCTCCTAAGTAGTTAGGATTATAAGCATGAGTCACTGATACCTGGTACATTTTCTTTTCTTTTTTCTTTCTTTCTTTTTTTTCCAGGTAGGAAGAGAAGTTTATTCTGAACTGCTGCCCCATATCATGTATGGTGAAGAGACATGGCCAAAAGGGACTGATACTTTTTCTGAACCTTTGAAGAATATGTTGCAAATATGATGACCCATCTCTTAATTCTATAATATATTTCTTCTGAACAAGGACATTTTCCTATATAATCATAATCCAATCATTAAAAATCAGGAAATTACTATGTTGAAAGTGAACTATACAACCTGTGCTTGGGGTCAGGAGGGAAAAACTGGGAGAGAGCGAGGAAAGAGGTGACACTAGAAATGTACTCATTACCTGACTGTAACCCCTCTGTGTATATCACCTCTGTAGTAACAATTTTAAAAAAATCAAAAAAATCAGGAAATCAAAATTGATATAATACTAAAATCCAATCAATTGATTATTCAAAGTTTTCTGACAGTCTCATTCTTTCTTCATTCTCTTTATCTAATTTAGTACCAGGTTGCATTTAGTTGGCATATCTTTTCTTTTTCAGTTATGGGGCTTGAACTCTTGGCCTGGGCGCTGTCCCTGAGCCCTGTGAGCCACCAGTGCCTGGTGGCATATCTTTTCTTATTTTGACAGTATTTGGGGTTTGAATTCAGGACCTCATGCTTACTAGACAGGTGATTTATTGCTAAGCTACACCTCTAGCTTGCTTTCCCATTGGTTATTTTTGAGATAAGATATCACTGCCTACCTAAGTGTGTACCTGGACCATAAATCTCCTATTTTTGCTTCCTGCCATGACAGGCACATGTCATTACACCCAGCTTGGTCAGTTGAGATGGGGCCTCACAGATATCTGCATGCTATCCCTGAATCACAACCGTTTAGATCTCAGTCTCTGGAGTAGCTAAGAGGTATGAGCCACTGGTGTCTAGCTTTGGTTTCAGATATGTTGAATTTGCAACCATTAGAAACTATTCAGATAGGGAGGTTTTTTTTTTTTTTGCCTTAAGATTACTTCATTAATGGTATTGTAAATATAACAAATACAGCCTACATATTAGAGTATCAAACATTGTTCCAGTAAGAAGTTCAAGAGTACATTTAGGACTACCTTAAGAAATGTAAGGACTTTGGCTTCCACAATTACATAGATGAAAAAAAAGCTGGGCACTGTTGACTCACGCCTGTAATCCTAGCTACATAGGAGGCTGAGATCTGAGGATCGCAGTTCAAAGCCAACCCAGGCAGGAAAGTCTGTGAGACTTTTATCTCCAATTAACCACCAGAAAACTGGAAGTGGTGCTGTGGCTCAATTGGTAGAGCGCTGGGTTTGAGCTGAAGAGCTCAGGACATTGCTCAGGCCCCAGAGTTCAAGCCCCATGACCAACCAAAAAAAAAAAAAATCAAGGAAGAGTTTTCAATTCCTGCTATGATTAAACAAAACTATTTAGAAAAATAACATTATGTTAAAATTCTTGCTTTTCTTTTTTTGTCAGCGCTCTACCACTTGAGCCATAGCACCACTTCCAGCTTTTTCTGCTTATGTGGTACTGTATCAGAGCAATGTTTTGTGGGGAAATGGTCCATGATTATGCCAATATCTTACTTCTCTATTAACAAGATATACCCACTTTAGTATTTATTAATTACTCCTGACTATTCAGCCACCATTATGATGTTTGCCATATGGTGACATTTAAAATCCAATGTTCTTTCTGTAATTAGCATCATTCTATTATTTCTTGTGTGTGTGTGTGTGTGTGTGTGTGAACACATGCATGCATGGGGGAGCATAGGAGGTGGTCCTAGGGCTTGAACTCAGGGCTTGAGTGCTGTGCCCAAGCAGTTTTTGCTCACAGCTAGCACTCTACTACTCTACTGCTTGAATTATAGTTCCACTTTCAGATTTTTTTTTTTTTTTTGGTTGGTCGTGGGGCTTGAACTCTGGGCCTGGGTGCTGTCCCTCAGTTCTTCAGCTCAAGGCTAGCACTCTACCACTTGAGCCACAGAGCCACTTCTGGCCTTTTCTGTTTATGTGGTGCTGAGGAATGGAACCCAGGGCCTCCTGCATGCAAGGCAAGTACTCTACCACTGAGCCACCTTCCCAGCCCCTGGAATTTTTTTTTTGTCAGTTGTGGGGCCTGAACTCTGGGCCTGGGTGCTGTCTCTCAGCTCTTCAGCTCAAGGCTAGCACTCTACCACTTGATCCACAGTGCCACTTCTGGATTTTTCTTTTTGCTTGTGTGGTGCTGGGGAATCGAACCCAGGGCCCCAGGCATGCAAGGCAAGTGCTCTACCACTGAGCCATGTTCCCAGCCCCTGGAGTGTTTTTTTTTTTTGTCGGTCGCGGGGCTTGAACTCTGGGCCTGGGCCCTGTCCCTCAGCCCTTCAGCTCAAGGCGAGCGCTCTACCACTTGAGCTACAGCGCCACTTCCGGTTTTCTGGTGGTTTATTGGAGATAG
>NW_012267300.1:6499876-6500616 GCF_000151885.1 Dipodomys ordii
TAAATAATACGCTAATGATGGCTATAGAAAAACAAAGACAAGAAACAGTTGATTATGTTTGCTTTGATAATTTTATTCTACATATTTTATTAGTTTCAATTAGTTATACAGAGGATTTCATTATGACTTATCCATATACGAATATGATACATCTTGATCAGACTCACTTTTTATGATAGTTTTTTTAATCAAAGAGGAATCTGCAACTTACAATAGTAACTGTTAGGCTTTTAAAAAGAGGTAGCCGAGTAAGAACAGCACCAGCTGGCACGTGGTATTCAGGTAAGGGGTAGGTTTATTCAGTTAACCTGCTGGGACCAGGCAAGGTTGGCACTCTATGCGGCTGGGAAAGGCCTGGGAATGAGAGAGAGCTGGGAAAGAGATGAGAGAGAGGAAAGAGAGAGAGCTAGAAAAGAGTAGAGAGAGCTATTAAAGAGCAGCGAGAGAAAGCCTGGGCCTGTGCTAGGCCTTATCTAGGATAGGGCGGAGAAACGTGTGGCCACATCAAATTCAGATGTGACCTCAGCGATGCAGATTTGACCTCTTCCAGGTGTCCCAGTTGCCTAGGTAACGCAGGTACTGGGTGGAGACTTTGCTGCGAGGAGGGTGGAGTCTGCTAGCCATCCTGGAGCGGACCTTACAGTAAGTACATAAATTGATATTGATTAGAAATTTGTCATGTACCAAGTGCTGTAAAAAAAAAAAAATCCTTGGGCTGGGAAGGTGGCTCAGTGGTAGAG
>NW_012267300.1:6501061-6503117 GCF_000151885.1 Dipodomys ordii
AAGAAAAAAGCTGGAAGTGGCGCTGTGGCTGAAGTGTTAGAGCGCTAGCCTTGAGCTGAAGAGCTGAGGGACAGCGCCCAGGCCCAGAGTTCAGGCCCCATGACCGGACCCCCCCCCAAAAAAAAATCCTTTATGTGTGGCCAGATGCCAGTGGCTCACACCTGTAATCCTAGCTATTTAGAAGGCTGAGTTCTAAGGATTGTGACTCAAAGCCAGCTTGGACAGGAAAATCAGTGAGACTTATGCCCAGTTAAACCACCAAAAAGCCTGAAGTAGAGCTGTGGCTCAAATGGTAGAGAGCTATCCTGTTGAAATCTGTGTGTATTAAGTTTCTCTTATCCATCCTTTTTGTTTTGTTTTTCTTTTTAATCTTTCCCCGTGAATTTGTCAGTAGACAAAACCATTTGCTAGTGGTTTCCCTTTCCCTTTAGTTTGACTCTCGTGGAAAACCGTTGCTCTTCTTGTGCCAGCTGGTATCTCTCAAGCATCTCCTTGTTCTGGGTGGCATGGGTCTTTGTTGTTTCAGTTCCTTGCACTGGGATGGCAAGGCCTTTGCTCATTCTTAGGCCTTCTTCCCTGTAGGCAGAGATTTTCCTTTCTCAGAGCTGTTAAGGAAAGAGAAGTTAGGGTGCTCTGTTGGTCCAGGAAAGGCTCAGTGATTATTAAAGCCTGAGAGTTTCTCTTCTCCAACCAGAGGGAGGTATTCATTTCCACTTGAATAGAGGCATGGAGCTCCTTTTTTTGGACTAGAGCTTGCTGTTTTGCATAAAACAAAGAAGTTATACATTAGCATGGGGTAACTGGCTTTTTCTCAGGAGCTATCTAACAATAAGTAGGGACAATGGCTTAATTATAAGCTACCACAGTTTAAAGACTCATAACTCACATAATCACTGAACAAAATTTCACTATTCCTTTAGAAAGAGATTGAAACTGGTGTGTGGGTCTAATGAAGGGTCTACTTTGTCTTTTCCCAAAGCTCTTCCGTTTACTTCAGTCTCTGGCCTTTGCCAAAGCTGTTCCCACAGTCAAGGATGCCTTCTCTCCTTTCTTTTGCTTATCTGATATTCAATTCAAAGTGCCTCTGTTCTGACACTTCTTCCTTTAAGAAGATTTTTTTCCTTTTCCCTCCCTCTCTCCCTCCCTCCCTCTCTCCCTTTCTTTTCTTCTACTTTAGCCTATTCTAAGCCCTACTGTGTGTGGTCATTGATGGCTAGCACTGCATAGTTGATCTGACTGTATCTCAGTTCTTTGTGTCTCTAGCTCTGTTTTTGCAGAAATAAGCTATTGAGGTATCCTTGTCATTTGCCATCCAAGTGCTTAACACAGGTCCTGGCAACAGAAAGCTTGTTGAACTAATGAGTGATTCCATGTTAGGCATAGTATGGAGATACCAATAAATTGTGATCATGAGGCCACTGTGGAAAATGCTAACTCACAGTATTACCATTATAATGCTGTTTGCTGGGTTTACTTAGAAATCTGCTAGGGCCAGCCGGGCGCTGGTGGCTCACGCCTGTAATCCTAGCTACTCAGGAGGCTGAGATCTGAGGATTGCGGTTCAAAGCCAGCCCGGGCAGGAGAGACCGTGAGACTCCTATCTCCAATAAACCACCAGAAAACCGGAAGTGGCGCTGTAGCTCAAGTGGTAGAGTGCTCGCCTTGAGCTGAAGAGCTAAGGGACAGCGCCCAGGCCCAGAGTTCAAGCCCCACGACCGACCAAAAAAAAAAAAAAAAAGAAATCTGCTAGGGCCCTCCCCCATCTACTTCTGTTTCTCCTTACCCTTCAAAAGTATAAATGACCTGGAAATTGGGAGAACAAGGAGGAAGAGGATTATTTTATAACCTTGGTTATGAATTGTAATCAGCTTTTCAGGCTGTAATTGAAACCAGATTTTTAGACTCCCAATTTGAGGCCCAAAGTCCAGGAGTCCCAGTTAGGTCTGTCCACTCACTTTCTTTTTTTTTTTTTTTTTGTCCACTCACTTTCATATGCCAAATAAAGTGACATGGTGAAGGGCAGAGAGAGGAGATTTATTACATGGTGGTCATGGGA
>NW_012267300.1:6503467-6506824 GCF_000151885.1 Dipodomys ordii
AAAAAAAAAAAAAAAGAAAAGAAATGGTTGACCATTAGCTCAGTGGTTGTCCTTGGCAGAATTCTGGGGAAGTTGTTATCAGAGACTAGAACTTTAAGGGACAAATGAGGCACTGGTAAACATAGACAGAGGGGGACCTTGTTCTATCTGTAGTAGTGAGTGGACTATGAATGGTCTCCATGCCAGCTTTCTTTCTGCTAGTCTTGAACCAAATCCATTAGTAAGTGAGAAAGTAGATGAAAGGCTTCCTCAAGGAAGATCAGTGGGACACATGGTTACATACAAAGGAAGGAAAAAAATTTTTTTTGGTTGGTCATGGGACCTGAACTCTTGGCCTGGGCACTGCCCTCAGCTCCTCAGCTCAAGCCAATACTCCACTACTTGAGCCACAGACACTTCTGGCTTTTTCTGTTTATGTGGTACTGAGGAATTGAACCCAGGGCTCATGCATGCAAGGCAAGCACTCTACAACTGAGCCACCTTCCCAGCCCCAAAGGAAAGGAATTTAATGTCAGAAACCTGACAGGCTGCCACTAAGGCTAAGAGTAGCAGCCAGAGGGGACTATAAGTGTGGTTATATAGGGTCAGATTCATGTGAGACTTGAAGGACATGGGGAGGGAGGGCTCCATTGTGGCGGAGCTAAGATTTATGGTTGCAGCTGCATGAGCAGGATATTGCTTCAAGGGAAGAGCTGCTGTTATTGGTTGGAGCTGCCTGCTTGGAAAGGCCCTCTGTCAGCTAATTTTGGGGAAGGGCCATTTGTACAGATAGAGGAGATCAGGATAACAGTAGATATTGACATAGGAAGTTACAGGGTGAAAGGTACATAAATGGAATGTTTAGGGAAGACTTCCCTGGAGAATGACAGTAAATTGAAATTGAAAGATATGAGTGAGAGAAAATGTTAAGTGTTATGAGATGACTTCATGGAACTTGTCCAAATCTTGTGATAGGAATGAGGGAAGAACCAACCTAGCTTTTCTCTTTCCTTTCATATCCATTGAAAACTACTTCTAAAATGAGTCCTTCATCTTCAAGGGGGAGATACGACAGAACCACCCAAACTAAGTTCCTAGGCATGTTCCTGCTCTATGTAACCCTCACTAATTGGGTATTTAAAGTAATTTGTGATACTGAATTTACCTATCTACTTACTCAGTGTGAATTTTTGCTATTTCTATCCCACTGTACAGTGAAATATCTCCTCCTTTTTTTTTTTTTTTGGCAATACTGGCATTTGAACTCAAGGTCTTGTACTTGCTAGCCAGATTATTTACCACTTGAACCACAGCACCAGTTGCTGCCCCCCTTTTTGCTAGTTCTTTGTCATTCTTCAACGAAATATAAACATCAACCCTAAAAATTCATACAGCACACAAAATACCTTAAATAACAAAAGCAATCCTGAGCAAAAAGACAATGCTAAGAGTTATTACAATACTGGACTTCAAATTACATGACAGAGCTATATGAAACAACTTGATCTTGGCATAGAAACAGGTACAAAGACCTATGGAATAGAACAGAAATAAAGATCATCCACCTGATCTTTGATGAAGAAGCTAAAAAGTATACATTGGAAGAAAGACAGCCTTTTAACAAATGGTGCAGCAAAAATTGGATATCCACATGAAACTAGACCCTGTCTTTCTCTCTGTATAAAAATCAACATGAATTTTATTTTATTTTATTTTTTATTTTTGGGTCCGGTCGTGGGGCCTGAACTTGGGCCTGGGTGCTGTCCCTTAGCTCTTCAGCTCAAGGCTAGCGCTCTACCACTTGAGCCACAGCGCCACGTCTGGCTTTTTTTGTTTTGTTTTGTTTTTTTCTGCTTATGTGGTGCTGAGAATCGAACCCAGGGCCTCATACATGCAAGGCAAGTGCTCTACCACTGAGCCGTCTTCTCAGCCCCTTAACATGAATTTTAATATAAGACTTCAAACTAGAAGAAAGCATAGAGAGAACCTTTAAGGTTGGATATAGGTAACAGCTTCTGAATAAGATTCCAGTTGCCCAGAAACTAAGAGCAGGAACTGATAAAACAGGATTACATCAAATTCAAAAGCAAAAAAATAAACAATAAACAAAAAACAAGCTTTGAGCCGGGTACCAGTGGGTCACACCTGTAATCCTAGCCACTCAGGATGCTGAGAAATGAGCATTGAGGTTCAAAGCCAGCCCAGGCAGGAAAATCCGTGAGACTCTCATTTCCAATTAACCATCAGAAAACTGGAAGTGACGCTGTGGCTCAAAGTGGTAGAGCACTAGCCTTGAGCTGAAAAGCTGAGGGACAGTGCCCAGGCCCAGAGTTCAAGCTCCATGACCAAAAATAGTTGCTAGCTATTAATCACATAAACGCTTATTATATGGAATATACAAAGAGCTAAAAAAAAAGCAAACAAAAAAAATCACCAAAAGAACAAAGCATACAATGAATAATAATTGGGCAACAGAAGTGACAGACAGCTCTCAGCTAATAGATACATGAAGAAGTGTTTAACATTCTTAGTCTCAAAGGAATGCAAACAAAAAGATATAGATGTCATCTCACCCTAATCAGAATGACAACCTACCACCAACAAATACTGATGAGGATACAGGGATTGTGGGAAGAAACCCTTATACACTGTTGGTGAGAATGTAAATTAGGCAACCATAATGGAAATCAATATATGGAGGTTCATTAAAAAGCTAAAAGTAGATCCACCTTCTGACCCTAATAAAGCACATTTTGACATATATCCTAAAGAATATAAGCCAACATACGAGAGATATCTGCACCCCCCACATTTATTGCTATTCTCAATAGCCAAGCTTTGGAAGCAGCCAAGATGCTCAACAACTGACAAATGGATAAAGAAAATGTATATTATACACAATAAAGAAGAATGAAAGTATGCAGTTTAAAGGAAAATGGGATAATTGAGGATTGGTATATTGATATCACGTGTTTTCACTGATGTATGGAACTTAGACCTAAAATCATGATAATGATGATGATGATACATGAGCCTAAAGGTGGACTGTCTGGGGTAGAAAATTAGCAGGAGAGGGGTAGGAGGAGAAAGGAAATATTTGGAATGGTATTTGAGATGACCAGAATTGAAGTACCCATATGAAAATAGCATGAAACTCACTAAATACTGTTTATAAAGGGGTAAGGAGGTTGGGGGGTTTAATACGTTAGAGGTGATGAACTTGATCATGTACAAGGAAACAGCCATGCACAGTTAATATATGCTAAAAAAAAAAAAAAAGGCGGGCTGGGAAAGTGGCTCAGTGGTAGAGCGCTTGCCTTGCATGCCTGAGGCCTTGGGTTCGATTCCTCAGCACCACATAAGCAAAAAGAAAAAAGC
>NW_012267300.1:6509529-6516068 GCF_000151885.1 Dipodomys ordii
CACGGTCTCTCCTGCCCGGGCTGGCTTTGAACCGTGATCCTCAGATCTCAGCCTCCTGAGTAGCTAGGATTACAGGCGTGAGCCACCAGCGCCCGGCCAAAGAATCTTATTTGTAAATATCACAACCCTTTTGTACAATTAATTTATGCTAATTATAAAACAAAATAATCTTTGTATTAAAGGGTTAAGTTCTGCTATATATTCTTGCATTCTTTTTACTCCTCCACTAATCAATATTTTGACTATAAACACTTTTCCTTTACAAAAGTCATTTGCATACTTAATATCCAAGTAAAAATATTTTGTAATCCTAATATATTTCCTAATGCTTGATATACTTATGTGATTAACTTTGTATATTTTGGTGAATTCACAAGGTCATTTATTTGTTATAATAAAAATATGAATAAATACTAAAAAAAACAACAACAAAAAAAGCTGAGCACAGGTGGCTCATGCCTGCAATTATAGCCCCTAAGGAGGTTGAGATTCAGAGGATCATGGTTTAAAGTCAGCCTAAGCAGCAAAATCTGAGACTCCATTTCCAATTAGCAAGCAAAAAAGCAGGGTAGGAGGTGTGGCTTAAGTGGTAGAGCATCCAGAGCAAAGCAAGTCAAGCAACTTTGTGGCCTTCAGTTCAAGCCATCACAATACCAGCACATACAACCGAAATAAATAAATTCTTAGTTTAATGAATTTACATTTATTTTGTATATTAATAAAGTATTTAAATCTTTTGCTGGGTACTAGAAACCCTGCCTATAATCCTAGTTATTCAGGAGGCTGAGATTTGAGTATTGAGGTTTGAAGCCAGCCTGGGCAGGAAAGTCTGTGAGACTTGTATCTCCTATTAAGCACCAAAGAAGTTGGAAGTAGAAGTGTGGTCCAAGTGGTAGAGCACTAGCCTTGAGCAAAAAAAGCTCAAGGTCAGCTCTTAGGCCTTGAGTGTATATGTGTGTGTGTGCATGTGTATGTGTGTAATCTGAGGATGAGTATACATGTGCACACATATACACACACACACACATAAAACAAATACCATTGCAAGCTCTTTATTTCACACTAGTGATCCTATTTTACTATTTTTGTGTTAATTCTCTTCTTGACTTCTTTTGGAGTGTTTTTTTTTTTTTTTGTGGTTGTTGTTGTTGTTCGGTTGTGGGGCTTGAATTCTGAGCCTGTGGCTGTCTCTCAGCTCTCTACCACTTGAGCCACAGCACTACTTCCAGTTTTCTGATGGGTAATTGGAGATAAGAGTCTCATGGACTTTCCTGCCCAGGCTGGCTTTAAACTGCAATCCTCAGATCTCAGCCTGCAGAGTAGCTAGGATTACTTACAGCTGTGAGCCACCCGGGCCTAGCTTTTTGGAGTGTTTAATTTCCCTTCTCCCTTTCTTTTCTCTCTGTATTAACACTATGTATTCTATTCCTTTTATTTCAGTAGTTTCTCTAGAAATTTTTTTTTGGGGGGGGGGTTGTGGAACTTGAACTCTGGGGCTGGTGGCTTTACCTGAGCTCTTCAGTTCAAGGTGAGTGCTCTACCACTTGAGCCACAGCACCACTTTCAGTTTTCTGAGTGATTTATTGGAGATAGGAATCTCATGGACTTTCCTGCCCCAGCTGGCTTTCAACCGTGATCCTCAAATCTCAGCCTCCTGAGTAGCTAGGATTACAGGTGTGAGCTACCTGTGCCTGGCATTATGAATTTAATTTTAAAAGACTAAATTTGAATCTCTACCTGTTAATGAATTACACATACACATGCACACACACACACACATATGTTTTTAGAATTTTTTTTTTTTGGGTCCAGTCGTGGGGCTTGAACTCAGAGCCTGGACACTGTCCCTGAGCTTCTTTTGCTCGACCACTTGAGCCACAGTGCCACTCCCAGCTTTTTCTGTTTATGTGGTACTGAGGAATTGATTCCAGGGCTTCATGCATATTAGGCTAGCACTCTACCACTAAGCCACATTCCCAGACCCATGTTTTTGTTCTTTTTTTTTTTTTTGGCAGTCATGGAGCTTGAACTCTGGGCCTGGGTGCTGTCCCTGAGCTCTTCATCTCAATGCTAGTGCTCTACCACTGAAGTACAGCACCACTTCTGGTTTTCTGGTAGTTTATTGGAAATAAGAATCTCATGGGCTTTCCTTCCTAGTCTAGCTTTGAATCAGGATCTTCAAATCTCAGCCCCCTGAGTAGCCAGGATTACAGGTATGAGCCACAGGCGCCTAGCTTGTTCTTGGCAGATGTTTTTGTTGAGTTTGGGACTGCTAGGATAGTAATTACTATATGATGACATATTCAATTGTTTTTATTTTTTTCATTGTTACTTCTGAGTGGTTAGCAGTTTTTTTTTTTTTTTTGCCAGTCATGGGGCCTGAACTCTGGGCCTGGGTGCTGTCCCTTAGCTCTTCAGCTTAAGGCTAGCACTGTACCACTGGAGCCACAGTGCCACTTCCGGCTTTTTTTTTTTTTTTTTTTTTGCTTATGTGGTGCTGAGGAACCGAACCCAGGGCCTCAGGCATGCAAGGCAAGCGCTGTACCACTGAGCCACCTTCCCAGCCCCAGTTGTTTGTTTTTTTAAGTAGGTGGTATACTTTTCCCTCCTGGCTGCTTTAAAATTTTTCTGTCTGAGCTGGACGCTGGTGGCTCACACCTGTAATCCTGGCTACTCAGGAGGCTGAGATCTGAGGATCACGGTTCAAAGCCAGCCTGGGCAAGAAAGCCCATGAGACTCTTATCTCCAATAAACCACTAAGAAAAATGGAAGTGCACTGTGGCTCAAGTGGTAGAGTGCTGCCTTGAGCTGAAGAGCTGAGGGGAACAGCACCCAGGCCCAGAGTTCAAGCCCCAGAACCGACCAAAAAAAGAAAAAATCTGTCTGCCGCTGGGCTTTGCTGTGACTTCTGAATTTGAAGATTAATGTCTTTTACTTACCAGAAAGTTTCTAGATGTTATCTTTAAATATAGAATCACTCATTCTTTCCCTACAATCCTTTTGTAAGTCTAAGTTATATTAGAATATCTCATCTTAATGATCTAAGCTAACTTTTCTGTTTCTAGACCCATCTGAGTTTTGTTCTGGATATTTTCTTCAAACTGATCTTTGTTTTTACTTATTCTCTGTTGGGCTATGCCCAACTACATTTCTTTTTCTTTTTTATACAAAGGAGTCTTTTGTTGTGATATTTCCATACTTGTACACAATGTATCTGGATCAACCTCACCCACTCTATTGCTCTCCCTCATTCCATTTCTTCTTAAAACAATTTCAACAGGTTTCATTGCTTTAATTTCACACATGCAAACAAAACCACATGGACCATATTCCTTCTTATTCACCTTCTGTTAGCCCTCCCCCTTCCCACTCACAGCTCTTTCCCTGTCTGAGCCCTTTGTATGTTCTATTTCAATTGTCTTGTATTTCCTAGGAGTTGCTTTATATCTTGGACTGCATTCTATCTTGGAGAAAATTCCAAGGGATGCTGAGAGGAACATGTATTATGCAATTACTAGCTGAAATGTTCTGTAGATGTCTGTGAATTCCATGCTGTTTGGTATCATTTAATTCTAATGTTTCTTTGTCTAACTTGTCTATTGAGAGTGGGGTATTAAAGTCTCCCACTATTATTGTGCTATGGTCTATCAGTGCTTGTAAGTCAGGAAGTATTTGTTTAATGAACTTGGGTGTGCTGCTATTTGGTTAATAACTGAAATTTCCTCTTAATGGATTGTTCCTTTAATTTATTTATTTTTGTGCTGACACTGGGGCTTGTACACAGGGACTGGCCACTGTCCCTGAGCTCTTTTGCTCAAAGCTAGCGCTCTACCACTTGAGCCACATCTACATCTCTGGCTTTTTGGTGGTCAATTGGAGATGGGAGTCTCAGTAACTTTCCTGCCCACACTGGTTTTGAGCTGCAATCCTTAGCTCTCAGCCTCCTGAGTTACTGGGATTAGAGATATAAGCCACTGGCACCTGGTTCTGTTTGGTGTTTTGGAGGTGTCCTCCACCTAACGACTCTCTTTCTTTTTTTTTTGGTCGGCCGTGGGTTTTGAACTCTGGGCCTGGGCGCTGCCCCTCAGCCCTTCAGCTCAAGGCGAGCGCTCTACCACTTGAGCTACAGCGCCACTTCCGGTTTTCTGGTGGTTTATTGGAGATAGGAGTCTTACGGTCTCTCCTGCCCGGGCTGGCTTTGAACCGCGATCTTCAGATCTCAGCCTTCTGAGTAGCTAGGATTACAGGCGTGAGCCACCGGCGCCCGGCAAACGACTCTCTTTCCTGAGATCAGTGTCCAACTACACTTCAACCTGAAAATATATCTCTAAAAAGCCTTTACTAAAACTTAATAAACACAATTTTAAAAGCCTTGTTGAGTTATGATTGATTAAAATAAAATATACTTATCAAAAATATGTTTGGAGTTGGAGGCATGGCTCAGTTGGTAGAGTGCTAGGCAATGAGCAAAAGCATCAGGTACTGAGTTCAAGTCATCGTCTTGGACCTAAAAAATATGTATGTTTTGGGACTGGGAATGTGGCTTAGTGACAGAGTGCTTGACTAGCATGCATGAAGCCCTGGGTTCAATTCCTCATAAACAGAAAAGGCCAGAAGTGGTACTGTGTCTCAAGTGGTAGAGTGCTAACCTTGAGCACAGAGAGGCTCAGGGACAGTGCCCAGGCCCTGAATTCAAGCCCCAGGACTGGCAAAAAAAAAAAAAAAAAAGTAAGTTTTGATAAGTTTTAGCGTATGTCTGTAAAACCATCACCAAAAAGAAGGTAGTAAAATTTTAAAATCATGTTCAAAGCTCATGTTCAACTGTTCTTTCTCAAAATTGTTTGGCTTATTTATTCTAGATTATGTATTTATGTATTTATTTTTGTGGCAGTTCTGGGCTACAACTGAGGGCCTGCGCACTTTCCCTGTGCTTATTTTGTTCAAGGTTAGTGTTCTATCACTCAATTTCTGGCTTTTTTGGGGGGTAGTTTATTGGAAATAAGACTTTCCTGCCCAGGCTGGCTTTGAACCATGATCCTCAGATCTCAGCCTCCTGAGCTAGGATCCTAGCCTCTCAGCTAGGATTACAGGTGTGAGCCACGGGCGCCTAGCTTAACCTTGGTTATTTTTAAAGTAGGGTTTTGCTTTATGTACAGGTCAGAGCTTGAGCTGGGATCCAACTACTTTTATTTCCCTGAGTTAATGAGGATGACAGGCACATACCACTTTCCTTTCTTCTTCTTCTTCCTCCTCCTCCTCTTCCTCCTCCCCCCCCCTCCTCCTCCTGTTTTTTTTTGGTATTAGTTTGAACTCAGGTCCTCACACTTGCTAGGCAGGCATTCTTCCACTTGAGCCAGCTCCTTTCTTGCTTTATTTCTCAGGTAGAATCTCACGTTTTGCCCAGGACTGGTCCCAATCAGCAATTCTCTTAACTATAGCCTCTTCCCTGGGTAGCTGGGATCAAAGGTGAACAATACCATGCCCAGCTTGTTTGTTATGATGGGGTCTTGCTAACTTTTTGTCTGGGAAAGCCTGGAAGCTTCTCCAGTCTCTACCTCTTGAGAAGCCATTATGATTTCCCTGTAGTCAGGATAACAGGAGCACATCACCATGCCCAGCCACTGAATGAAGTGGAGTGCTATAAACCCTTCTGCCAGACCTTGAACCTGGGTTCCCCCATCTTTGCCTCGCAAGTAGTTAGAATTACAGACTTAAACTTTCATGTCCAGCTCTTCTACTTTTAAGTCATTCTTTTTACTTTTATTTTTTGGTGTTGGAACTGGGGCTTGAACTCAAGGCCTGAGTGCTGTCCCTGAGCTTTTGTGCTTAAAGCTAGTTCTTTACCACTTGAGCCACAGCTCTATTTCTGGCTCTTTTTTTTGGTAGTTAAGTAGAAATGAGTCTCCTGACTTTCCTTCCTGGGCTGGCTTTGAACTGTAACCCTCAGATCTCAGCTGCCTGAGTAGTTAGGATTATATTACAGGAATGACACATGGGCGCCTGGCAGTCATTCTTTCTTTCCTTCTTTTCTTCTCTCCCTTCCTTCCTTCCTTCCTTTCCCTCTCCCCTTCCCTTCCCCCCTAATTTTGTTTGAGACATGTACTGAAACTCAGTATCTGATGCTTTTGCTCATTGGCTGGCACTCTACCACCTGAGCCATCCCTCCAACTCCTCCCTATTTAAAAATTAGCATACACACTAGTCATACATGAGGAGTTTAATTGTTACAACTTCCCTTCCTGTATTATTCTGTTTGTTTTCCTCCCCAAAACAATTTCTACTATTCTACTGTCATAGTGTCAAGTAAAAAGTATTTTGAACATATTCAATCTCTTTCACCCTCCTTGTTAGCCTAGACTTCTCACTAGTCCCCACCTATCAACAGAGTTCAGTTTTCTTCCTTAAGTCATCTTTTTTAATAAAAAAGAAATGCCCTCTTTACCTGACTTAAGTAACAGTAACCCCTCTGTACATTACCCCTATAATAACAATAATTTTTTTTTGGGTCCAGTCGTGGGGCCTGAACTCTGGGCCTGGGC
>NW_012267300.1:6517738-6554039 GCF_000151885.1 Dipodomys ordii
AAGAAAAAAGCCGGAAGTGGCGCTGTGGCTCAAGTGGTAGAGCGCTAGCCTTGAGCTGAAGAGCTGAGGGACAGTGCCCAGGCCCAGAGTTCAGGCCCCAAGACCGGACCCAAAAAAAAAAAAAAGTCTCACATACTTTCCTGCTCAGGCTGGCTTTGAACTATGATTCTCATATCTCAGCCTCCAGAATAGCTAAGATTACAGGCGTGAGCCACCAGCCTCTGGCCTCACATATTATTTTTCTTATTGGCTAACATTTGCATGTACATGGTCAGAAAATTAAGGATTCCCTGAAGGTTAAGTTATGTCACCAGAAAGGGTTTTTATCCATTATCACTCTCCTTCTGATAGGGGAGGTGTGGCTCCATAGCTAGAATACTAGCCTTTAGCAAAAAAGCCAAGCAGCATTGCCCAAGCCCTGAGTTCAAGCCCCAGTTCCAGCACAAAAACAGACAAACAAGCAAATAAAGAAACCCTCATAATTCCTAAGGGAAAGGGGTTTACTAAAACCTTTCACACAGACTTTGTGCATGTTTCTCTGTAACGTGTTCTCAGGTGCACAGTACGATTCTAGTTGTACTGCAACTTCCACACTGATCACATTCATGGCTTCTCTCCAGGTTGATTTCTTTTGTTTTCTGTGAGGTATGAACTCTTACTAACAGCTTTGTTACACTCACTATATTTGAGAGGATGCTTGAGTTAGACGAGTTTTCATATGTCTTCTACTGCCTAAAAGTCCGTTGGAAAATTTTCCCACATTTCTTACATTCACATTGTTTCATTATTCTGTGGAATTTATTAGGATATAAGGTAAGATTTCACTATGAAGGCTTTCCCACATCAATCACACTTAAAGGGCTTTTCACCTGTGTGATTTCTTAAGCATCTTTAAGACTGTGGTAAAGTTTGAAGGATTTCTCACAGCAGTAAGAGTACCCTGTACACAGAACATTTCCACACACTGATTATTCTCATTTGGTTTCTGTTCAGTATGAATTTACATGTGTGCTATAAAGAGTACACTCTTAATAAAGGTTTTGCTACACTCACTACATTTAAAAGCCTTCTTTTCCCTGGTGTGAGTTTTCATATGTTTCCCAAAAGTTAACAGATCCCCAAAGACTCCCACATTCAGTACACTCATATTATTTCATTCTCTGGCATGTTTTTTTTCTGTAAAAATTGAGGGAATAAGGGCTGGGAATGTGGCTTAGTGGCAGAGTGCTTGCCTAGCATGCATGTTGCCTTGGGTTCAATTCCTCAGTACTACATAAACAGAAAAAGCTGGAAGTGGCTCAAGTGGTAGAGCACTAGCCTTGAGCACAGAGAGCCTCAAGGAAGAGCCCAGGCCCTGAGTTCAAGTGCCAGGCCTGGCAAAAAACCCACAAGA
Organism: Dipodomys ordii; assembly: GCF_000151885.1. NCBI lineage: Eukaryota > Metazoa > Chordata > Mammalia > Rodentia > Heteromyidae > Dipodomys > Dipodomys ordii. The sequence continues at coordinate 6,519,132 of NW_012267300.1, forward strand.
CCCACCAATATTTGTCTGGGAATGTGGCTTAATGGTAGAGTGCTTTCCTAGTATTCATGAAGTCCTGATGAAGTCCCGGCTTCAATTCCTCAGTACCACATAAACAGAAAAACTCAAGAACTGACATTGTGGCTCCAGTGGTAGAGTACTAGCCTTGAGCAAAAGAAGCTCAGGGACAGTGCCCAGGCCCTGAGTTCATGCCCCAGGACTGGAAAAAAAAAAAAAAAAAAGAGGGAATATTTACACTGGGTGGCTTTCCCACATTGTTTACATGTAAGGGGCTTTCCCCCCATCATGAATAACTCTAATGTTACTTAAGACTTGAATGTACCTGAAGGCATTCTCATAGTGATTGTGTTTATACATTTCCTCTGCTGTATGATTTTTTTTTGGGTGCACATAAAACATTAGAGTTTATTCTAAAAGTTTTCCTAGAGTAATCACACTTGAAAGATTCTTTTCTTCTAGTATGTATTTTTCAGGTGCATTTTGTGTGTGTGTGTGTGTGTGTGTGCACGCGCGCGCGTGTGTGCAGGCGCGTGCGCCAGTATTGAGGCTTGAAGTCAAGGTTTGGACATTGTCTGTCAGCTTTATCTGCTCAAGTTTAGTGTTCTACCACTTGAGTCACAGCTCTACTAATAGATTTTTGGTGGTTAAGTGAAGAATCTCATGGACATTTCTGCCCAGACTGGCTTCAATCCTTAGATCTCAGCCTCCTGAGTAGCTAGGATTGATTACAAGCATCATCTTACTGGAGCCTGGTTCTCAGGTGCATTTAAAAAGATTTCTGATTACTTAATAATTTTCCACCTAGCTTCATTCAATTAATTTCTCTTCAGTGTGGATTCTCTTATGTCTGGTAATGTATGAGAGAATATTGAAGGTTTTCCCACAATCATTGAATTTATAGTTTCTCTCTAGTATATGTTGGATTGTATATAGTAAGCTTAGAGCATATGCTACCGCACCTCACCTTTAAGTTGTTGAGCTTAGTTATTTTGTTGCAGCAATGAAAAGCTAACAAAATGATTATCACATAGTTAAATTATACTGTGGTCTCTTTGGGACACAGGTAAGAATATGTTTGTTTTTAGCCATCAAAATATGGACAGATGAGCTGAGCACCAGTGGCTCATGCCTATAATCCTACCTACTCAGGAGGCTGAGATCTGAAGATTGTGATTTGAAGCCAGACTTGGCGAGAAAGTATATGAAACTTTTATGTTCACTTACCCCCCTCCACCAAAACTCACCAAGCCCAAAGAATTGATTTTTTTGGGGGGTCCAGTCGTGGGGCCTGAACTCTGGGCCTGGGCGCTGTCCCTCAGCTCTTCAGCTCAAGGCTACTGCTCTACCACTTGAGCCACAGCGCCACTTCTGGCTTTTTTCTTTTTGCTTATGTGGTGCTGAGGAATCGAACCCAGGGCCTCAAGCATGTAAGGCAAGTGCTCTACCACTGAACCACCTTCCCAGCCCAAGCCCAAAGAATTGAAAGTGCATGTATGGATCAAGTGATAGAATGCTACCCTTGAACAAAAAAGCTCAGGGGCAGTTTCTAGGCTCTGAGTTCAAGCCCCAGAACTGGCACAGAAAAAATGATATGAACAAATTATAATACAATCTTTGTGCTATTAGAGAATAACTGAAATATTTAATGGGTGTATTTGGTGTCACAGACCAACATAGTTCTTGTAAGAAGCCTCCGTGGTTCTCACCTCCTGGTACCAGTGCTTCCATGTACTTCCTTCCCTCAATGTATATATGTAGCTCTCGTTTTGAGGATGCCAGTTGTTGCAATGTTTGCTTACTTATAGATAAGCTCACAAGCTATGAACAGATACCCTTGTTCATTAGCTAATGAGGACCTGAGGCCCACCAACAGCCACATGAATGAGCTTGGAAGCGATAATCAGTGAGATGACTACAGTCCAGCCTCACTCCTTAATTACAGTTTTGTGAGAGACTCTGAGGCTGAAGCATCCAGTTAGTCACATCTAGGTAATAAATGCCTGGATTTTTAAGGTGCTAATGTAATTTGTCATATAACAATAGATAACTGATACATTTCTTTCTAGGATTCAAATTATTCTTCTCTTTCTCTCTCTCTCTCTGGTGCCAATTCTGGAGCTTGGACTTAGGATCTAGAGCTGTTCACTAAGCTGTTGTGCTCAAGGTTAGCACTGTACCACTTGAGCCACAGCTCTACTTCTGGCTTTTTGGTGGTTATAGGAGATAAGAGTCTCATGGACTTTCCTGTTGGGCTGATTTTGAACCTTAATCCTCAGATCTCAGCCTCTTGAGGATTATAGGATTATAGGAGTGAGCCACAGGTGATCAGTACTTTTTATTGTGGTAAAATACATAGAACATAGACATCATTTAAATTTTTTTTTTTAGTTCAGTAACATTAAGTAGATTTGTATTGTTGTGGAATTACCACGATTATTTGGTTCCACATTTTTAAAAAGTCATCCTAAATTGAAACAAGATCTACCAAAAAATAATTCCTCATTACATCTCCATTGGCTCCTGAAACCATGACTTTATAGTCCATCTTGTGAAATTGACTTGTCCTAGTACCTCATGACAGTGGAGTCAGGATCTAGCATTCCTTCTGAGACTGACTTATTTCATGTAGCATTGTATCTTTGAGGTTCTTGTTTTGCAATATGTGTCATAATTTCATTGTTTTTAAGGCTGACAAGAATTCATTGTGTAAATGAATACCAGGAAGTTGAATCATGTTTTGTTGGGGAGTGGGGCTTGAAGGGCAGACAAATGGAGAGAGGATTGGAAGGGGGAAAATATAGCCATTAAATTCAATGTACATATGTGAACGTGGAATCAGATAACTTGAGGGGCTGGGCTGGAAGAAATCGAGGAACATGATGGAAGGGGTGGCGTTGATCAAGACACATTGTACATATAAATGGTTAAATGTATTTGTAAACTCTACCACTTGAGCCATACGTCCACTTCTGGCTTTTGGCTTAGAAATAGAAGTAAGAGTCTCATGAATTTGTCTGCCTGGGCTGGCTTTGACCTGTAATCCTCAAAGCTCAGTCTCCTAATTAGCTCAGATTATAAGCATGAGCCACCCGTACCTGGCTAAGCTTCAGCCTTTTTATTCTACAGCTTTATGAGAGAAACTTGCTCATTTTCTCCCTAAATATCTGTTTCACTTGTTTGTTCCTCAGGGTGTAGATGAAGGGATTGAGCATCGGTGTCACTACAGTGTTGAGTAAAGACACTGCTTTGTTCTGGTCCTCCCCACGCCCACTCTTTCCTGACCGGACATACATGAAGATGCAGCTGCCATAGAAGAGAGACACAACAATGATGTGGGAGGAGCAGGTTGAAAAGGCTTTCTTCCTCTCCTTGGCCGAGGGAATGTGCAAGATTGTGTGGAGGATATTGCCATAGCAGGTGGCTGTCACAGCCAGGGTGCCCAGGAGGCTAATGTTGGCAATGACAAAACCCAGCAACTCGAGTAGACTTGTGTCTGCACAGATAAGTTCCAGGAGTGGAAAGTTGTCACAGAAGAAATGGTTCACAATGTTGGGACCACAGAATGGCTGCTGAAATGTGATGAAGGTTGGGACAAAGATGAGAAGCAATCCTGTCATCCATGAGCAGAGCACAAGTTGGACACAGACCCGTTTGCTCATGATGGTGGCATAATGAAGAGGCTTACAGATGGCTACATATCTGTCAAAGGACATCACTGCCAGCAGGAAGAACTCTGTGGTACCCAGAAAGAAATAGAGGAATAACTGGAGGAAACATCCTACTAGGGAGATTGTCTTACATCCTGTGAGGATGTTGGTTAGCGTCTTGGGGAAGATGACAGAGGTGAACCAGATCTCCAGGATGGCAAAGTTGCGCAGGAAGTAGTACATGGGGGTATGGAAGCGGATGTCCATGAAGGTGATGACCACGACAAGGAAGTTCCCCAATAGTGTGAGGAGATAGGTCAAGAGGAACCCCAGGAAGATGAGCATCTGCAGCTCACAGGCATCTGAGAGCCCCAGCAGGACAAACTCAGTGACAGTGGTCTGGTTCCCCATGGCTCCTCTGATCTTGGTTGCCATGGCTGAACAAAGGTATTTAGCATCAGCAGTTGTGAAGTTTTGAGCATTTGAGGACAACCTGGAGGTGAAAGGAAAAAGGAATGAAAGTCACATTTTGTACTGAAGAATTCTTTATTTCTAAGGAGTTAACTTCCCATTGCTGACCACTCAGATTATTTACAGAGCCTTTGGGCATGCCAATTTCGTGTTTGGTATCTATCTGTATGTTAAAGGAAAGGGTACAATAAGGTTCAGGATTAAGAAAAAAAATTGTCTTATTTTTCTGAGCTAAACTATTTATTCCTATTTTTCAACAAATTCCTTTTGTTCCTGGCAATCTAATCTGCCTTCAACACTGTTTTTTTTTGTTTGTTTGTTTTGGTCCGGTCATGGGGCTTGAACTCTGGGCCTGGGGCACTGTCCCTCAGCTCTTCAGCTCAAGGCTAGTGCTCTACCACTTGAGCCACAGCGCCACTTCCGGCTTTTTTCTTTTTGCTTATGTGGTGCTGAGGAATCAAACCCAGGGCCTCTGGCATGCAAGGCAAGCGCTCTACCACTGAGCCACCTTCCCAGCCTCCAAGAGGTTCTTATCTCCAATTAACCAGCAAAAAGCTGGAAGTTGAGGTGTGGCTTAAGTAGTAGAGTGCCAGCTTTCAGCAAAAACTTAAATAAGAGTTCTATGCCCCTTGTTTGAACCCCAGTACTGATACAAAACAAAAACAAACTGCATTTAAGAGTGTTTTTTTAGGAGAATTCTTTTTAAATAAGCACTTGTTTATTGGTATTCAGTTAAGTTTTCATATCAAAATATTAAAAGTAATCCTACTTACGCAGGAGGCTGAGATCTGAGAATTGCAGTTCAAGGCTAGCCCCGGCAGGAAAGTTTGTGAGACTCTTGTCTCCAATTAACCAAAAGAAAACCAGAAGTGGCGCTATGGCTCAAGTGGTAGAGTGCTCACCTTGAGCTGAAGAGTGCAGAATCCAAGCCCAGAGTTTAAACCCCACAACTAACAAAAGAAAATTAAAAAAAAAAGAAAGTCCCAGAGTTCTTTAAAAACTTTAGTAAAACATATCTATAATTACTATCAGTCATGAACCTTGAAATTAATGTGTGCCTGTAGTACCCAAGTATTTAATTATAGACTTTATGTAGAATAATATATGTAACTTTTCAGTGCATTTATTTCTTGATGAGATGAAGAACTGAAATCATATTCTCCATAACAATGAAATCATGCTGAGAAAAAAAATCTGAAATTTCAAGAAATAAAGACTTCCAGAGTCATATTACTAAAAGCTATGTTTTCTATACAACAGAGCTGTTGAATTTAGAGTTTAGCCCTTTTTCTCCATTATTGTCTTTAAATCAAGTGTTCATGTTTTCTTCAATGTTAGATCTAAAAATAACTATAAATTATTAGTGGAAAGATTATTATTTGTTCTTTCCCTTCAAAATAATTATTTGAAAGGGAGAATTTAAAGACAATCAATTAATGATGAAAAAAAAAGATTGCTTAAAGCATGGATGCCTTTCACTAGTATTTGGATTAATAAAGAGAAATGAGGCAGGTGTCAGCAGCTCATTCCTGTAATCCTAGCTACTCAGGAGGCTAAGAACTGAGGACTGTGGTTCAAAGCTAGCCCTGGGTACAAACATCTGTGAGAGTCTTAGATATAATTAACCAGTGAAAAATTCAAAGTAAAGCTGTGGCTAAAGTGATAGAGCACCAACTTTGTGTGAAAAAGCCAAACAAGAGGTCAAGACCTTGAGTTCAAGCATGCATGTACACACACACACACACACACACACACATATACACACACAATCAGTAAGAAGAAAACATAATTGGACTTTTATAAGTCCAAGTGATATCTGCAGAAATGAAAATTCCTTAGTGGGAGTTTGGTGCTCAAAGTTCTTAATGCCTGTGTCTACTTGATAATCTCAGGTGCTTCTCCCAATCCATCCTCCACAAATCCTGGACTCTAGATAAAATAGCTTCATTATAGTTTTTTGACTCTTCATTTTCATGTATCCTTGCTTCCTCACATTGGCATTATTTTAGTTTGTAAGAATCAGTCTTTCAAATCCTACTTGTTCTTTGATCTCTCCCAATAAAGAACTACCTTTTCTAGAAGGTTTTCTTTTCTGAATGAATGAGTCTCTATCATTCACAATTTGACTATTTCTTATTTTTATACTTGATTTTGCATTTGATGCTCATTGACTCAAAAATTCCTGGGGGAGAACAATGGAAGGGGTGACATTGATCAAGATGCATTTACTAATAAAATACGATTTGGTACAACTGCTTAAAGATAATAAAACTTTTCTGCAATAACCTTTGTATTTTATATACCACATAGAGTAAATTTATTTAAGTAATCAGCTTTAGTAACCATTTATTGGCTGAGTGAATCACACTGCCTTGCATATGTGAGACATGGATTTGATAAGCATGTATGACACAGAAACTTGAGGATGCCCGGCGCTGGTGGCTCACGCCTGTAATCCTAGCTACTCAGGAGGCTGAGATCTGAGGATCTCGGTTCAAAGCCAGCCCCCACAGGAGAGACCATGAGACTCCTATCTCCAATAAACCACCAGAAAACCGGAAGTGGTGCTGTAGCTCAAGTGGTAGAGCACTCGCCTTGAACTGAAGAGCTGAGGGACAGCGCCCAGGCCCAGAGTTCAAGCCCCACGACCGACAAAAAAAAAGAAACTTGAGGTCATGTCACTTATGTAATATTTCCTAGGGGACAGAGATCTTGTAAAGTCAGTATGCCAAGGAGCCTTAAATTGATCCATATGAAGAGAATTTGTTTTTCCTCATGAAACAATGGGGGTGCCTCCTTACAACCAGTCTCTAAAGGGGCATTCCAATTTTGAGATGATGTGGAGTTTGAGCTAGTAAATAGACACTGGTCTTGGGTCTGATAGCTCCGAGCAGAAAAAGACCCAAACATAAAAAGCCAAATCTTTCTCTAAAATTTAGCCTTTCTGAAAGTTTTCTTCCTTATACATCATCATTATTACTTTAATTATTAAGCAGAGCAAAACTTATCTGGAAGTTATTGGGAGAGAAAATTGGGACCCCAGTTTAAGGAGCTGAAAGGTAAGAGCTGCTAAGAGTGGTGGGGTAATCAAGGGATGGAAATGATTTTAGTTGAGAGAATGAGCTGATAAGCTTTATAAACATTCCCCCTTTAAAAACTATTTTGGCATGTTTTTGGAGTACGTTATACTATTGAAAATCAATCCACAAATTACCATTATCTCACAGTTGCTTTTAGTTATGAACACAAAATAATTTACCATTTGAAGATATAACCCCAGGAGTTATTTCTAGGCCAATGTGTTATTTAGATTCATCAGCAATTGAAAAAAGAGGTCTCTGCAGCCAGACCCTTTGGTTCAAAGGTAAAGCCAAGAAACTTACCCAGATCTCTTTCCAGAGCAAAAGCAGAATCTAACACTATTCCAATAACAGCTGGGAGCTCACCAGCTTATGCCTTTAATCCTAGCTCCTCAGAAGGCTGAGATCTGAGGATCACAGTTCAAAACAAGTCCAGATAAGAAAGTCTATGCGATGTTTATTTTCAGTTAAGCACCAAAAAAAAGAAAAAAGAAAAAGCTGAAAGTGGAGCTGTGGCTACGGAGAGCCCTAGTCCTGAGCAAAAAACTAAGAGAGTATCCAGAACACGAGTTCAAGCCCTAGTACTAGCACATACACAAAAGATATTCAATAACAAACTAATAGAATGGTTATCATTCCCTAACATGGGACACCTTGGGGAAAAAGAATAGAGAGAATGACGAAGGGCTGATTATGAGAGGTATGAGAGGTATGAAAGGAAAAACTCCAAATTCATACTAAGTTATGAGTTTAGGAGAAACAACCTTGCAGGAGGTGGCCTTTGCAAGAACAAAGTACCTAGACAGGGCTATTTTAAGTCAGAGATCACCAGTTGAGAGTCCTTCTGGCTACAAAAGGAAGTGGGCCACTTTATGAATCTTAGACATTTTTCTCTCTTTATCCTGTATGCTTTTGATAAGTGAAGGAAGAGACACCTGGAAGCTGTAGAGTCTGAACAGGGCTGCACCTTCAGACTGTTATTTTAATGGATAATTATAGGGTGTGTAGTGATAAAGTATGTATTAGCCAGAAATTTGTCTTGCCACCACGAGTGCTGTACATCCTTCTGAACATCTCCAGTACACTAAGAATGTGGATAAATTGTTTCCCATCTAAGAAAAAACACTCAGACCTTCACCCATACTCAGAGTTGTCCAGAGCTTTGGATTTTCCACAGGGACAGTTACTCAATAAGAGCAGGTAATGAAATGGGCTCTGACTGACTGACCATCAGGTTAGCCCCTGCTGTGTCCCAGCATTGACTTAGATGATGGGTCTAAAATTACACAGAAGACTCAGTGCCTGCCTTAATGTGCCTTATAATGGAAAATAAAAGCAAATACCAGTAAGAAGAGGGGTCGAGGAAGCTGTTGCTGCAGAATGAAGATTAGTGCTTAGATCCAGCCAGGGTTGGATGCCCCAAGAGCTTTCTGAAGCCCCAATCAAGATTCAGTGTTGAGAAAAATCACAAATTCACATAGGTATTTCTTGAGGTTGCAAGATTGTCTCTGTGTTCTACATGTTGGTATAAGAGATTTGCATCTCTTATGGATTTAATGCATTCTCTAAGACAACCTGTCCTTTTCTAACCCCTCCTGAGTGGGCAGCTGTCTTCTTCAGAGTAGAATGTTTCCCTTGCAGTGTGTCACCATTCAGCTCAAAGAATATGATGAGTTGAGTGTTTCAAAATTTCCAGATTTCAACACACTTGTTCTGGAGAAGGTGTTGGAAGAGCAAAGTTATCATTTGGAACAATCTTTTTCCTTCCTCCTCCTGGCCTAATGGGGGTGATTCTAATAAAGACATTTCTCTTCCACAGGTCTAGTTGCTGTGAGATGAAGTTTCTTCTATAGACAGTGAGGCTCAGTGGGTGAGCGTCTACTAAAATGAAACCAACTTTTGTGGAGATGACATCAGGGCTAAAAGATTCAGACTGAAGTCTTGTTTTCTTAAGGGATTTATTTATCTCCTCAGTTTGCTGGGGCCTGAGATCCCCAAAGAATTAGTATAATGAGTCTCATTCAGCCTCTTGCTATTACCTTGGGTGTTATGACTTTGAAAACAAAAGTTTCTGTTGTTTCTTCAGGTCATGAATAACAGTCCTTTCCAAAAAAAGATGAAGTTACTTTTAGTTAGAAATAAGTACAATTGGGGCTGGGAAGATGGCTCAGTGGTAGAGTGCTTGCCTTGCATGCCTCAGCACCACATAAGCAAAACAAAAGAAAATTTAAGCCGGAAGTGGTGCTGTTGCTCAAGTGGTAGAGCGCTAGCCTTGAGCTGAAGAGCTGAGGGACAGCACCCAGGCCCAGAGTTCAGGCCCCACGACCAGACCCCGAAAAAAAAAAGAAAAAAGAAATAAGTACAATTATGTCTCCAAAATAGGGAACTCCTTTATAATATCAGGTACTCCTATTACTATAGAGGTGTAAGAAATCATTACAAGTAACATAAAGCTTTGGTCAGTTCCAGCTTGATCCCAACATTATTGGGCTAAGAATGGTAGAAGATGAGATTCTAAGGGGAAAAGACAAAATGTTGGAATTAATCTAATTTTATTTTATTTGTTATGTGATGGTACCAGAGGGGCTTGGGCACTGTCCCTGAGCATTTCCTTTTTTCTTTCTTTCTTTTCCCCCCTCAAGGCTGATGCTCTACCAATTGAGCCACAGTTCCACTTCCAGCTTTTTTTGGTGCTTAATTGGAGATAAGGTTCTCATGGACTTTCTTTATTTTATTTTATTCAAATTTTTTATTGTGATTAAGTGGTTACACAATTTCCCAAATTTCACAGTATTGTGGGATAGTGAAGCTTAGTTAAAGTCACAAACACATTCTAACGTTCATAGGACAAATTGTCTATAATGGTCTATAACATTTATGAGTTCTATGAGCTTTGCAATACAATTATTTCTTCCACATTGGGTGATATGTACAGTTCTTTTGTTTTGCATAGCATCAGCTGTTCTGTCTTTACCACTTGTTCCCTCCCTCGCATCGCTGTCATTGAGTTGCTTAGTTCATTTTGGTCAATGTCCAGTGCAGTTGATGGGTCCTGTTATTGTATGTTTTTCCCTGTTTCCCTTTAGTTCTGTGTCATCCTCCTGGTTCCCCTCCGTTGTGCACATATATACCATATATGTGATCAACAGCATGGAGGTTATTTAATAGTGATTCAACCAGATAAGTGGAAGTCCTTTGTTTTTTTTTTGTTGTTGTTGTTTTTGTTTTTTGGGTCCAGTCGTGGGGCCTAAACTCTGGGCCTGGCTGCTGTTCCTCAGCTCTTCAGCTCAAGGCTAGTGCTCTACCACTTGAGCCACAGCACTACTTCTGGCTTTTTCTGCTTATGTGGTGCTGAGGAATCGAACCCAGGGCCTCATGCATACAAGGCAAACACTCTACACTGAGCCACTTTCCCAGCCCCTGTTGTTGTATTTTTGAGGTCTATTCCAAAATATTCCCTACTTGCACCAATGGTGTTTAGTGTCTTGTCCATGCTTTCATCTGGTAATTTCATGGTTTCCAGTCTTACATGTAAATCTTTAATCAGTTTTGATTTGGTTTTTGAAATTGGTGAAAAATATGTGTTTAGTTTCCTTCTTCTGCCTGTTGTTGTCCAGTTTTCAGAGTACCATTTATTGAAGAGTTTGTCCTTTCCCTGTGTTCTCTGTACCTTTGTCAAAACTTGGGAGGCTAATAGTAAGAAAACCAGCCTGGCATTGGTACACAAATAGATACATAGAACAATAAAATTAAGTAGAAGATCCAGAAATAAGCCCAAACAATTAAAGCTATCTAATTTTCTGCTTTGGTGCCATTGCTGTGGGTGGTGGGGAGCTTCTTTAACAAAGGCGCTGTGGAAATTAGATATCTACATATAGAAAACAAACTTGAACTCCAGCTTTCACCCTGTACAACACTCAACTCATCAAAGCCTTTAACTTTGAAATTATTAAGAGTACAACATGGGGAAACACTAGGAATAGGCGATGGCTTTCTAGTATTGATGAATGGGATTAGATCAAATTATAAAAAGATTCGGTACAACAAAAGAAATAACAGAGTGAAGTACAGATGGAAAGAAAATTTTTTCCAGATATCTATCCAATGTATTTGAATTTGAATATTAGTTCTAATTATAATTAATGGAATAATATATAAAATAGAGAGAGAAATTAAAGCATCAAACAATCAACAGCAAGTAATTGATAAGAGGACCAATGGACACTTTTCAAATGGCCAATAAATACAGGGAAAACACTCAATATCCTTAGACAGCAGTGATACAAATCAAAACTACACTGAAGTTTTCTCTCATGCCAGTCAGAATGGCAGTCATCAAGAAAGCAAATAATATTAAATGCTGGCAAGGATGTGGGGATAGCGGAATCCTTAGCCACTGTGGAAATCAGTATGGAGATTCTACAGAAAATAAATGAATGAATGGTATACATATCCAATGGAGTATATCCAACCATAAGGAAGACTGTAATTAGGTTGTTTGCAGAAAAGCTAATAAACTACAAATTGTCATGTTAAGTGAAAGCAACAAGACCCACACAAGTAAAAATCACATGTTTTCTTTTGTGTGTAGATACTAGGAAGAAAAAAAAGACATGGAAGTAAAATAGGACTACTAGAGATGTGGAAGGGGAAGTGGAAAAGGGGAGAGAAATAAGATAAGAAGAGTGACAGAGGGGATGAATGTAGTCAAAATACACTGTATGTATGTATGGAAATGTCGGAATGAAGTCTCTTTTTACAATTGATATATTCTAATTTAAAAAATTATACACATATGTATGTATTTCTGTATTTTTCTATTCTATTTCATTAGTCTATGTATTTGTTCTTATGTCAATAATATGCCATTTTAATTACTATTGCTTTGTAGTATGTTTTAAAACCATGTATGATGCTTTGAGTTATTATGCTCACAATTTCTTGTAACTATTCAAGGACTTTGTGCTTCCATATGAACTTTAGGATTATTGCTTTCAATTTTTGTGAAGAATCCATTGATACTTTGAAACAGATTGCATTGAGTCTGTGATCCAGTTAGGCAATATGGTCTGGCTTTTCTTTCTTCTTTTTTATTAGTATATATTCTACAAGTAGTGAATTTCATTGCAACCATTTTACCTCTTCTATTACTATTACTCTCTCTTCCCCAATTTGGGCTTGAACTTATGGCTTGGCACATTTTCTTAGCTTTTTCCATTCAAGGCTGGTGTGCACTACTTGAAATAACTCCACCACCTCTGGCTTTTTGCAGATATAAATTTCTTGAATTTTTCTGCCCAGGCTGGCTTTGAACTGTGATCCTCAGATCTCAGTCTCCTGACTAGCTGGGTTTACAGGCATGACCCCCTGGCACCCTAACAACTTTCTCTCTTTTAAATCATCTGTAAGTAGTTGTACAAAGGAGTTTCAATTGAAAATGTCAGTTCAAGAGTACAATACATCTTGATCAATGTTACCCCTCCTACCATTCTCCATTGCCCTCTCTTATGCTCCCTCTCTATTCTGCCTTATCTCCTTTTATATCCTGACTAGCCCCCTTTTACTTTCTTGTCTTTTTTACCCTCTAAATTCCATATATGAGAGAAAACATGTCAGACTTTCTCAATTGGGCTTCTCTTGCTTAACATAAAATGATCTCTAGTTTATCTATTTCCTACAAATGACATTTCATTCTTTTTTTTTTATAGTGGAGTAAAACTCTCTTTTGTATGTATTCCAGATTGTTGTTATCCACTCATCTGTTGCTAGGCATCTAGGCTGTTCCATAATTTGAGAACAATGTTGTGGTTAAAAATAAAAAAGACCATGCATGCAGGTATCTGTTTTTCTAGGTCATATACCTAGAAATGGTGAAGCTGTATCTGTGAGATTTTTATTATTCAGCAACAAGTGCCATTACTCATTATTGGTTTGTTCAGGTTCTCTATTTTATCTTGATTTGATCTTGGTGATTTACATGTCTTCAGGAACTAATCCATTTCTTCTAGATTTTTCTATTTGTTGGCGTATATATGTTCATAATAATTCCCAGTGAACTGCTATGTGGTATTAGATGTTATCTTTTTCATTTCTTGCTTGAGTGTTATCTCTTTTTTCTTCATTAATCTGGCTATGGTTTGTCCATTTTTTTATCATTTCAAAAGATTGATTTTTTTGTTTCATTGATCCTTGCATTGCAGTTTTTTTTCCCTTAAAGATTCTATTTAATTTATTTCTGGTCTAATCTTATATTGGAGAATTTTCTATGTGCTGTTAAGAGAATAGGAATTCTGAAGCTCTGTTAGGTATGATGGTTTACAAATTCCTGCTAGATCTGTTTTGTCTGGAGTGAGACTAATTTAAGTCCAATGTGTCCATCCAGAGAAGATGGCAGCCAAACAATCAAGAGAACTACAGACCAATTTCTTTGATGAACACAGATACAAAGCTCCTCAATAAAATATTAGCCAACAGAATCCACAAATAAATAAAAAAATCACACATTACGACCAAGTAAGCTTCATCCCACAGAGGCTGGTTTAACATATGCAAATCAATAAATGTAATTCAGGGGCTGGGAAGGTGGCTTTAGGGACTGGGAAGGTGTCTCATCTGTAGAGTGCTTGCCTCACATGCACGTGGCCCTCGGTTCAGTTCCTCAGTACCACATAAACCAAAAAGGCTGGAAGTGGTCTGTGGCTCAAGTGGTAGAGCGCTAACCTTGAGCTGAAGAGCTGAGGAACAGCGCCCAGGCCCAGAGTTCAGCCCCACAACTGACAAAAAAGTAAATAAATAAAAAATAAATGTAATTCACCATGTCAGCAGAGTCAAGGACAAGAACCACATGATCAAAAAGCCTTTGACAAAATACAACATTCATTCATGTTAAAAGCTCTGGAGAAACTAGGAAGAGAGGAACATTCCTAAAAACAGTAAAAGCTATATATGACAGACCAGCTACCAACATCATATTAAATGGGGAAAAATAAAACAATATTCCCTAAAATCAGGAACAAGACAAAATTTCCCACTCTCTCCACCCCTCTTCAATATAGTTGGAATTCTTAGCCAGGGCATCAAGGCAAGAAAAGGACATTGTAGGGATTCACATAGGGAAAGAAAAAATTAAACTATTCCTATTTGCAGATGACCTCATCTTATACCTAAAAGACAAAAAAAAACTCCACCCCCAAACTCCTAGAGCTAATGAACCATTTTGGCAAAGTATCAGGACACAAAATTTACCCACAAGATTCAGTAGCCCTTCTGTATGCCAACAATACATAAGCAGAAAGGGAAATCATGAAAACAACCCCTCAAAACAAAACCCAAAACTCTAAGAATCAACCTTACTAAAGACGTAAAAGATCTTTACAATGAAAACTATAAAAAATCTAAAGAAAAAAATCAAAGTGGACACCAGGAAATGGAAAGACCTTCCATGTTCATGGATAGGTAGAATCAATATTATGAAAATGACCATACTGCCAAAAATGAGATACAAAATCTCAATGACTTTCTTTACTGAAATAGAGAAAACAATCTAAAAATTTGTTTGGAACAACAAAAGATCTAGAATAGCCAAAGCAATTTTAGGCAAAAAGAAAAAGCAATGCAGGTGGTATCACTATATCAGATTTCAAACGCTTCTACAGAGCCATAGTAACAAAAACAACTTTGCATTGGCACAAAAATAGACCCGAAGACCAATGGAACAGATTAGAAAACCTAGAAATAAAATCACATACTTACAGTCATCTGCTATTCGTCAAGGGAGCCAAGGACATACAGTGGATAAAACAGCCTATTTAACAGTTGGTGTTGGGAAAATTGGGAAGCCACATGCAGAAATTGTTGTCCTTTCCCTTCCATTTGTACTCCATTAAACATTTCTTACAAGGTTTGTCTTGTGGTCATTAATTCCTTCAAATTTTGCTTATCTATGAAGAACATTATTTTTTTTTGAAGGATAACTTTGCTAGAAACTTTATATTTTATTTTATGATGGTGATGATGTTTGATGTTTTGTTGTTGTTGTTGTTTTTTCTTTTCTTTTCTTTTCTTTTTTTACAGTAGTGGGGTTTGAACTCAGTGCCTTATAATCGCTAGGCAAGTACTCTATTACTTAAGTCATGCTCTAGGCCTTTTTGGGTTTAGTTATTTTTAAGTAGTCTTACGTTTGTGTCCATGCTGGAAGGCACTATGATCTGCCTATTTATGTTTCTTGCATAGCTAGGATGACACAGTCCTGCTACTCTACAACTTTTTCTGCCAAGATGGGTTTTACTATTTTGCCCAGGCTAGCCTTGAACCTTGACCCTTCTAATCTTTGCCTCTGAATAGCTAGGATTACAGGCATGAACCACTCTGCCCAGTACGTTTAGTATTCCTGAGTCGCAGCTTTGTTTGTTTGTTTGTTTGTTTTTAGTTCATTCAGCACTCTGAATATATCATTTCACTTTCTCTGGGCCTTTAGGGTTTCTGTTGATTACTGTTAGTTTAATTGAGATTCACTTATATGTGACTTGATGTATTTATCTTGCTGCTTTTAGACTTCCCCCTTTGTCTTTGAATTTTGACAGTTTGATTGTATTATGTCTCAGAGAGGATCTCGCTTTTGTATGTGGGTTGAGGGAGGGGTTCTGGGGCTTAAATTTAGGGCCTGGGTACTGTCCCTGAGCTTCTTTTGCTCAAGGCTAGCTCTCACACACTTAAGCCACAGCTCCATTTCTGGCTTTTTGTGTGATTAATTGGAGATAAGAGTCTCATGGACTTTCCTGCCCTGACTGGCTTTGAACCATGATCCTCAGATCTCAGCCTTCTGAATAGCTAGGTGGGAGGCACTTGTGCCCAGCTCTCAGAGAGGATCTCTTTGAGTTGAATCTAATATGAGTTCTTAAAGTTTCATAAACCTAAATGTCCATATCTTTCCCAAGATTTGAGAAGTTGTTAGCTATTATTTCATTAAATAGACTTTGGTATCTCTTTCCATGTCTTCTTTCTCTGAGGCTATCATACTGTATTTGTTCACTTAATGATGTTCTAAAGGTTGTGCTTTTCTCTGTTTTACATTGTTTTTTCTTTTTGCTTCTCTGTGCATATGAAAGATCTGTCTTTGAGTTCAGATATTCTTTCTTCTTGATCAAGTCTGCTATTGAGGCTTTCAGTTGTATTTTTTGTTTCATTCATTAAAATCTTCAGCTCCAGTGTTTTAAATATATGTACTTAATAAATTTCTCATTCAAGAGGATTGTTTTCCTGATTTTGTTATATTGCATATCTGAATTTACCTGTATCTCACTGTTTCCTTAGGATCTATGTTTTGAATCCTTCTTAAATTATCTCAGAATTTCCCTTTGTTTGTAGTTAGCTATGGAGAGATATTGTATGTGTTATGTTTCTTATTTTTATATGTGTTTTGTGTTCCTGTTGATATCCATGCATTTGATGGAGTGTTCATTACATCTGATTTTATAGACTGTCTTCTACAGGAAAAGTTTTCAATTATAGATGTACATTAAGGTATCAGTTTAGTAGCTGTATTGGCTATGGTACATTGGCATTGGTGGAGGTGGAGCCTTGTGAATTTTTATTTCTATGCAGGCCTTAAACTGTGATTCCCCCAATTTCGACCTCCAACGCAGCTAAGATTACAAGCTTGAGCTAACATCTCTACTGTTCCATTTCCCTTTCTATCCTTCTTCCTTACAAAACCTAGATTCTAACTGTGGGCACCCTGGAGCCCTGTGAGCAGTGTGACTGGCTGCCAGAGATTTGTCAGTGTGCTTCAAGTATGAATGATAACAGTGGAAAGCTTGGGTTGACTGGATTTTTATCCTATGTCTAAATATACAGGATTATGAGTGTTTGTTTAACCTTTTGCATTAATTCCTGTCTAAAGACAAAGTCCCTATATGTAGTCACTTTATGAGGAAACTCCTGGATCCCTTACAGAAACTGCTTATGTGCTTCCTGATGTTTTTTTCATCTACCCCTTAGAATGTGCCTTTTTGTCTATTTTCCTATCACTCCCTAAATTTGCCCTGGGCTAATTTGAATGTATAAAGCAGAGGTTGGGGAGTCATCTTCAGCTTAAGGATGTTTGTCGGTTAAACTCATTCCTGGCCCCATAAAGGTAATTAGTATATAAAATAGTTAATACACAGTTATTTGAAACGTAACTGCATGGGCATTTTCTTCAACCATTGCCTCAGAATCTGCTGGTTGGAACTGGTAAGTGGTGCCCATGCGAGAAGACCAGGAACTAGAGTGGCAGATGACACCATCACATTGCATGTAAGGAGTTCAGACAAAAATTATTCATACCTAGGTCAGGGGAACCCCAATCTCCACTTGGGTAGCTGCTGGTGTGCCTAGTATCTTCAATGAGGAATTGCTTCTTTTCTCTCTGTTTATTTTGTCTTTTAAAAATAGGGCAAGGGCCTTGCCATTAACAAAAAGTTTATTTAAAAACATTGAAGCAGGGAGGGGGGAGGCTGGGAAGGGATGTGAAGGGTAAACAAAGGAGGAGGCTGCAATGCTTGGTAAGAAATGTATGCATTATCCTGCCCATGCAATTGTAACCCCTCTGTACAGTATGTTCACAAATAAAATAAAATTAAATAAAAAAAATTGAAGCAGTGTGTGTGTGTGTGTGTGTGTGTGTGTGTGTGTGTGTGTGTGTGTGTGTGTGTGTGTGTGTGTGTGCCAGTCCTGGGGCTTGAACTCAGGGCCTGGACTCTGCCTTGGAACTTTTGTGCTCAAAGCTAGAAGTCTGCAACTTGAGCCATAGCTCCACTTCAGAGTTTTTGATAGTTAATCGGAGAGAAGAGTCTCACAGACTCTTCAAAGACAGCAGCTGTCTTTGAACTGTGAAACTCAAATTTCAGCCTCCTGAGTAGCTAGGATTACAGGTGTGAGCCATCAGTACTGAGCTCTGAAGCAACTTTTAAACGCTATAGGATAGCCAGGTGCCAGGGGCTCATGCCTGTAATCCTGGCTACTCAGGAGGCTGAGATCTGAGGATTGTGGTTCAAAGCCAGCCCAGGTAGGAAAGCCCATGTCAGGAAAACCTGGAAGTGGAGAAGTGGCTCAAGTGATAAAGAGTGCTAGCTTTGAGCACCAGTGCTTAGAGATAGTGCCCATGTCTGTCTGTCTGTCTGCTGTCTCTGTCTCTGTCTTTCTCTCTCTCTCTCTCTCTCACACACACACACACATACATACATACATACACAGCTGTAGGCTATAAGGTCAAATACTAATATTCTTTTGTCTTTCAACATAGCATAGGGTATCATTCATACTTCAAGCAGATCATCAGACCTCTTGCAACCAGGTGTAGTGCCCACAGACTGTAGGGTTACCACATCTGACAAAACCATCTTTGCCTCTTGTGAGTGTCATGGTCTCTTGGTGTGTGTTGTTCTTCCTTCTTGAAATGCTGTGTCAAAACCAGGTAGAATTTTCCATGAAAAATCTTTTCTGAGTACTTCCCTCATTGGCCCACTGAACTACATTCTTTTCATTTATAAATAAGTCTGATACTGAACTAAACACTATTATCACTATTTTTTTTTTTTGTCAGTCGTGGGGTTTGAACTCTGGGCTTGAGTGCTATCCCTCAGCAATTCAGCTTAAGGCGAGCGCTCTACTGCTCGAGCCATAGTGCCACTTCTGGTTTTCTAGTGGTTTATTGGAGATAAAAGTCTTTCTTGCCCGAGTTGGCGTTTAACTGTGATCATCAGATCTCAGCCTCCTGAGTTGCTAGGATTACAGGCATGAGCCACTGGCGGCCAGCTTATCACTATTCTTTTTTTCCTCTGTATACACAAATGATCCTGGACAAATTCTGACATTAGGAATTGAATAATACTTTGCTTTGTATTTCTAGTATCTGGCACAACTCATGTGATGGTATTATAGTTTCATAATGTTAATTATTTATTGTGATTATCTCTTTTATTTAAGTATGTAGATTGAGAAAGAAATGTTGAAGAAAGCAAGATAAAGCGTTTTTGGTTGTTTTTTTTTTTTAAGTTCAGGACTCAGTGCTTGGGGAAAAAAGCCATAATGAGTTAGGATAAGATGTTTATCTGTATTATAGAGGTAAGAGGAGCCCTGATGTGGGAGACCTAGTGGGTCCTAAGGAAGGGACATTTACCATGCCCTTTCTCAGCCCGAGCTGAGTCTGAATGTCTGAAAGAGATGACAAAACCTCACTGGAGGTCTAAGAACAGAGAATACTGTTGATTGGATTTCTAAGAAAGGCTTTGGAGACAGTGACAATACCATACTGGGAAAGGGACTGCATGAGATTTTGAAATAAATGGGAAGTTTAAGAGCATAGGAGAGTCTTGTGCAGCTCAGTCAGTGAGGGGAGAAGAGAGTAATGAAACCTAGAATGTCTCGAAGAGATATAGAAGTAGAAGAGAGAGTTTCCAGCCTACAAGAGCCTCACTGATGAGAATGAATCCAGCTATGTGGACTGATAGCCTGGGTCAGGATGGGAAGATGTTAGAAAATAGAAGGCCAGGGACTAAAGCCCTCTTTGCCTTTTCTCATTTTCATCAGGACTTTAACACCGCTTTGAAGGAAAGTGTCCTATGGGAGAACTTGAAATTAACTGAGATTTAATTTCTGCTATCAAGTTAATTGGGTGTCTAGGGAAATTAAGCTGGGTTTTTAAAAATTCAGAAAATTAAATTTGGTGTACACATGAATTTAGGAACTATTTCTTTTTCCTGACATCAGATAGTATAATATATCATTTACTTAAATATTTATATAAAAATTTTACAAAATAGTTACAAAAGACTCTAGGCATTAATTCAAGGTAAATAAACTTTGTAACAGCATAATTTAGGGTATGAATCCTTTCTCCATAAAAATGTAGAAACATTTCTCAACTTTGAAAGCTAGTGTGCCTTGGTCCATTAACTGATAAAGCAGAAAAAAATTTTTGACCCTAGAGTTAGATAATATCTGGGTGTACAGAATAACTTTGAATGCTTTTAGCTGAGTGATCTCTACTTCCAAGATGTCATTTGCTTACATGTAACTGTTCAGTACACAGTTAATTTCTTTTCTGATTTGTCCCATGATATCTCAGATATCTACCAGTCTTATCAAGTGGTACTTTTATCTATTAAATACATAATTTATTAATTATAATTTATTGTTAAATTGTTATTAAGATTGACCTTTAATTTTTTAATTTATTGTTATTTTATTTATTTGTTTTTATTTATTTTATTTTATTTTTTTGATCTGGTCATGGGCCTGAAGTCTGGGCCTGGGCGCTGTCCCTCAGCTCTTCAGCTCAAGGCTAGCGCTCTACCACTTGAGCCACAGCGCCACTTCCGGCTTTTTTTTTTTCTGCTTATGTGGTGCTGAGGAATCGAACTCAGGGCCTCAGGCATGCAAGGCAAGCGCTCTACCACTGAGCCACCTTCCCAGGTGATATAAAGTGGGGTTACATTTACATATGTTAGGTAAGAAGTACTTTTCCTTTCACACAGGATTGTCTGTTCCTTCATTCTCTCCCATTCTCTCCCTTCCATCTCCACCCAGTTGCGTAGTTCACTTTCACCAATGTCCAGTGTGCTCCACTGCTCCACTTTTCACTCTTTTTCCTCGAATTCTTCCCCCACCCTCCCACATTCTTAAGGTAAAAAATACAAAGTCACCAGAAAAAGAAAAAAAAACAAATTAAGAAAAAAGTCTTTTGTTTCCATATCTTTGGAGTTTGTTTCAGCATGTATATTAGTTCATGTACATATGAAGAGGTGCTTGGGTGTTGTACCTTTGTGATTCTCTCCTATGACTATACTTTCTTGATCTCACTGTATGTGAGTATCTAGAATCCTATGTAATTTGTCATATTCCAGTGTGTTTTAAATCTAACCTGCATATCAGGGAAAACATGTTTCTCTCTCTCTCTTAAGCTCTGTGTATGTGTGTGTGTGTGTGTGTGTGTGTCTCTCTCTCTCTCTTTCTCTCTGTCTCTCTCGGTTATGGGGCTTGAACTCAGGGCCAGGCCCTGTCCCTGAGCTCTTTTTACTTAAGGCTAGTGCCCTACCATTTTGAACCACAGGGCCACTTTCAGTTTTCTGGTGGTTAATTGGAAATGAGAGTCTCATGGACTTTCCTGCCTGGGCTGACTTCGAACCATAATCTTTGATCTCAGTCTCCTGAGTAGGATTATAGGTGTGAGTCATCTGCACCCAGAAAGATTGACCATTTTTATTTTGTGTGTGTGTGTGTGTGTGTGTGTGTGTTTGTGTGTGTGTGTAACTTGAATGCAGAGCCTCCTGTTCTCACTTGGCTTTTTTTGTTCAAGGCTGGTATTTACAACTTGAGCCACATTTCTATAGCTGGCCTTTTTCTACTTAATCAGAGATAAGAGTCTCTTGGCTTTGAACCTTGATACTCAGATCTCCATCCTCTGATATTTGATTAAATTTGATTTGAATTTACCTGTAAATTTCTCAAGGTACGAGTCACATAGATTGTGACTTGAGAAATTCCTGAAAGAACTGACTTCTGAAAATTTCAACTACTAGAAGTGATTGTGGAGAGAGTATTGTTCAGTCACCTGAGAAGCTGCCTTATCAGGATAAGACAGTAGTTAGTAGTCTGTCTTCAGTAGTTAGAGGTGTTCATCCTTGTGGCACAATGTAAATGATTTGTAAGAAGTTTTCAATATTTTAGTTAATGGATTGAAGCAGATGGCAAAAGCAGAGAAAATGGCTTCATCAAAAACAGTAGAATTATCAGGAGCTGGTGGCTCATGTCTGTAAGCCTGGCTACTCAGGAGGCTGAGATCTTAGGGTCACAGTTCAAAGCCAGCCCAAGTAGGAAAGTCCATGAGGCTTCTATCTCCAAATAACCAGCAAAAAGCTGGAAATAGAGCTGTGGCTTAAGTGGTAGAGAATCTTGAGTGAAAAAGCTAAGGAACCTCACCTGGGCCCTGAGTTCAAGCTTTAGTACTGGCACAAAAACAAGTGAACAAATACCACTACCAACAAAACAAAAGACAACCCTGCAGTAGAGTATATGGAGTTAGATTTCTTTTCATTGTGTGTTTTGCTAATGGATATGGTGAAACGAACATGATTCTTGAGAAAGATAGCTAATGCATTAGACAAAGTTTATTATCTCAGCATTTAGCAGGAAGGTAAAATAATGGCTAAGATCTGGGGTTCATTGACTTGTTAAGCCTCAGTTTCATTCTTTGCAAAATGAAGTTCTAGTTTCAGTTGTGTTGAAAAATCACTCTGACTGCAGTGGTGTAAAACCTGGGTCAGGACTTTAGCAAGGGCTTGCTTGAAAAATTCTCCTTTGGAGGGATCCCATGCAATTGCAATCAGAGAGCCACTGGAGTTTCAGTCAGCTGAGGGCTTGCCTGGCCTGGGCATCTCGCAGTGCTTACTCACACGTCTGGCAGTGGAGGCTTGGCTGGCACTATTGTGTGCCAACATCTCTATATACCACTCTTCAGCCTGGCAACCAAGTGGTAACAGGACTTCTTGTGGTGTTTGGTTTTTTCCAAAATAAACATTCCAAGAGAGACTGATGGAAGTTGGAAGTCTTGCCTTAGAAGTTATATGATATCCTTCTGCCATATTTAATTGATCAAATCCTACCAGGGTTTGAAGGTGGACCCTCCCTGTTGGTGTAAGGATATTTGGATAGGAGATACTGTTGGAACCATACTTATAGAATATAATCTTCCTCCATGTTATTGCCTATTTCATAAAGTTTTGTAAGCAGTCTATGAGAAAAGTACACGTGAAGTGTTTAGTACAGTGCCTGGCAAATTGACCATTATCATAAATGTCACCATCATTTGTACTCCAGCATTTCTCTTTGGACAGTTTTTCAGTTTGGGACAAACACTAATGTTCTGAATTTCTCTGGCTTTCAGAAATAAATGATTAAAGTCTGACAGGTCAAGACCAAATAATACAAGTGAAATTGGATGGAGGTCTGTTGTGATTACCTTTGGAATGCCTTCTTGCATTCTGAAGCACAGTGCAGCCTGCAAAAGCAAGCTGTCCCAAATCGGGGGCAATTTCTCTGGGGCTCTCTTGTTTGCTCTGAGGTAATGAAAAGGCTTTGGGTTGAACTACTGCTACAGAGTTTACATCTATTGCCTTTGTTTTCTCACCTTTAAATCTGTTGTAATGATGAAGATGATGTAAACTTTCTTATCAAGATTTGAAGGACTGTTTTTGTTTTTAGGACTGGAAAATTACACATTTTCAGACCCTATGAAATTTAGCAGCAGTAACATTGCTTCCCCAGTACAATTTGAAATGAGCATGCCGGACAAAGAATCTGTCCTACTCTGACAAGCTCAGCTTGGGCTTTGTTATCAAGCTGTGATGATTTAGATTTTCTCTCCTTGCCTTCAGAAATCCATGCCACAGCTGCACAAGGAAAAAGGCAAATGCTGTCCTCTCTATCGGCCTTTAGCTATGAAATGTGTTTTTCTTATCATTCTGGGTTGAAGTTCATTTTTGTCTCTGATCACTTTGATTTGAGAATCAAAAGGCAAGCACATATTGACTCAAATTCAGTTGTGATAAGAATGATTAAATAGCCTCTTTTTGTGGCTTTGTTTCTATCAGGAAAAATGTAAAATGTCTGTCCTTATGTCTTTCTTCCCATGCCCTACTATTTTTAGTTGTATTATTCTTTCATGTTGCCAAGACTTTTAATATTTATATTACGGTTTTTAATTTATTGAAATATATGTGGTGTTTTGGGGTGTGTGTGTGTGCATGTGTATGTGTGTGTGTGTGTGTGTGTGTGTATGTACAGGTATGGGGGCTTGAACTCAGGGCCTCTCATTATTATTTAGCTTTTTTGCTTAAAGCTGTTACACTACCACTTGAGCCTTAGCTCCATTTTTGCCTTTTTGCTTGCTAATTGGAAATAAGAGTTTCTAGGATTTGTTTGCCTAGGCTGGCTTCAGACTGGGATCCTCAGATCTGAGCCTTCTGATTAGCTAGGTTTAGAGGCATGAGCCATAATATCTAGGCTCAGATAAATATTTGTATCTTTGCTATGTTAATTTAGACAGAAGAAAAGCCAACAATTATTGACAATATGATTGGGTAATATCACTGTAGTTTGATTGGACTTATGACTTAGCAGCTTTGCTGCTTGAAAGAGAACCTTTCAAACATTGAGATCTGGTTAATAGTGGTTATATGTTTCCTGTATCTTGAATCTTACGTGGAGAGGGCTTTTCTTAAGGGATATACAAGATTATAAATAAAACCATGGATGATGGTCCCTCCATTGGCCTTGGAGAGAGCTTGGCTGAGTGAGTGATCCTAAAGTTTCATTAGCTTCATAATAAATATGATTTTGGGGGAAGTGTCTAATGGATCTTCCTTACTTCTTTTCAGCTTCTCTCTCTTCCTATACCTTCATAAACTGTCATTTTACTTGGCTCTGGTATATGTTCCTGGTTTCTTTTTCCTTCCTTCCTTCCTTTCTTCCTTTCTTCCTTCCTTCCTTCTTTCTTTCTTTCTGTTTTTGGTCAGTCGTGGGGCTTGAACTTTGGGCCTGTTAGATTCCATCTCTAGCATTTGATTTCACAGTGCTCTAATGGTATCCTATACTAGGAGTGCTTGTAAGTTGCCTATACATTTATTTTGACCAAACCTGGTTAATTGATTGATTTAGAAATTTTAAAACTTCCTAGTTAGACACTAATAAAAATTGTTATCTTTGGAAGAAGATGAGTGGAGGATTGTCAACAAAAAGGTATGAACATGGCTCTAACACTTTTAATGTAGTTTTATCATCTCATCAACTAAATTTATCCTTAAACTGAGTTTTATACTCTTACCAAATTAACTTATAGAAAAAATACATAAATAAAAATAGATCAGGTGGTAATCAATGAACGAAAATGTAAGATACAGAGTTTGATCCCTTGTCTCAGAAAAAAAAAATACACAAACCTTCTGGGAACTAATGGCTCACACCTGTAATCCTATCTACTTAGGAGGCTATCTGAGGATTACAGTTTGAAGCCAGCCTGAGCAAGAGTTTGTATCCCCAATTAACTACCAAAAAGCTGAAAGTAGAGCAGTGGCTCAAGTGGTAAAACACTAGCCTTAAGCACAAAAGCTCAGAAACAGTGCTCAGGCCCTGATTTCAATCCCCAAGACCAATGACAAAATAAAAACACAAATATTTTCCTACCCTTAAAAGCTTGAAATTATCGTTCCCTGTGTTCCCAATATTGAATAGTGTTGGTGAGAAATGCAATGGCATTTTTGTTTTGTTTTGTTTTGTTTTTGGGTCCGTTCGTGGGGCCTGAACTCTGGGTCTGGGTGCTGTCCCTCAGCTCTTCAGCTCAAGGCTAGTGCTCTACCACTTGAGCCACAGCGCCACTTTCAGCTTTTTTTTTTCTTTTTGCTTATGTGGTGCTGAGGAATCGAACCCAGGGCCTCATGCATGCAAGTCAAGCGCTTTACCACTGAGCCACCTTCCCAGCCCCTTGTTATCAACTCTTATTTGACCTAATCTTGTAGACTTTCTAGCAAATATAATAGCACCAAGTTAGATAGCCAGTTGAGTTGAGGTTCATTTCCAACTGTGTAGACAACAGAGGGAGAAAGAGACAGCGACCTAGTGAGGGTGACACCTCCTCTTTCCGGGGACCCTGTAGAACACAGAGGTGGTCTGTGGAGGCTTCATCTCCTCCTCTTTCAGAAGACCTTAGGTAAAAGATAACAGCTCTGGCAAAGCAAATACTTTGATAACTCTACTGCACAGGGGACAGGCCCCTCTTCCTGTTAGGGTGAAGTGGGTTATGATTCAACCAGATGCTCGTACAGCTGAGGTTCACCAAAAGGACTAACTATAAAGGAGGGACCCCACAGGTCTCCAAGGGAATTACTGATTTCCAGGCCCACTTCTTAATCTCTCACAAAAAGTCTGAATTATCCTCCCCCTCCTTTCTCCCTCCTTTCTCTCCATATGGCAACAGTCAGGAGCTGGGTTGAGGGTTTATACCAACTTGCCAATAGCTAGGAGGTTTTCCCTCAGTTTCTGTGTGTGTGTGTGTGTGTGTGCGCGCGCGTGCCTGAACTCAGGGCCTGGGCACTGTTCCTGAGTTTTTGTGTTCAAGGTTAGACTTCTACCACTTGGGCCACAGCTCCACTTCTGGCTTTTTAATAGTTAATTGGAGATAAGGGTCTCACAGATTTTCCTGCCCAGGTTGGCTTTGAATCTTGATTCTCAGATCTCAGCCTCCTGAGTGCTAGGCTTACTGGGATGAGTCACCAATGAACTGGCCAATAGTAGTTCATTGGGAAATTTACTGAGAAGTTCAAGATTAAGGCTCCAGGACATCTGTCTTTCTGTAATAGAAAGAGAAAAGGGGAAAATGTGCCTTGCGCCTCTCCTCCAACCTTTTTGGTTAATACTAGGGTTTTGAACTCAGGGCCATGTGCTTGCTAGGCAGACAGTCATCTTAGCCACAGCTTCAGTCCTTTTGGATTTAACTATTTTTAGGATAAGGTCTCAAGTTTGTGCCCAGGGCCATTCTGGACTGAAATCTTATGTATATTTCTTGAGTGCCACTGTGGCCTTCTTTTAATTGGTTCAGAAGGAAATTTCACAAACTTTTGCTGGGGCTGATCCCCAAATGTAGTCCCTTTGAACTCTGTTTCCTGAGTAGCTAGCACTAGAAGCATGAGCTACCTTGCCTGACTCCCTCTAGCACTTTTATAGGTGTCATTAATCCCACTTCTACCATTTAATCAATCATGACCCACAGGTTCCACTTCTTATTTATTGTTGCATCAGAGATTAAATTTGGGCATGAACGTAGGAGAAGATATAAACATTCAAACCGTAGCACAAAGTTAGAAGACAGCTATCCTTGGAATTACTATTATTATTATTATTTTGTCAGCCATGGGGCTTGAACTCAGGGCCTGGGCCCTGTCCCTGAGCTTCTTTTGCTCAAAGCTAGCTCTCTACCACTTGAGCCACAGCGCCATTTCTGGCTTTTTCTGCTTATGTGGTCCTGAGGAATCAAACCCAGGGCTTCATGCATGCTAGGAAAGCACTCTACCACTAAGTCACATTCCCCAGACCGAGATGAGTTCTTGATAAGATTTTGCTCTGGCTAGTCTAGAATTCTTCATTTCTCTGCCTCTGAAGTAGCAGGGATTACTGGTTTGAATCTCCACACTCAACCCTTCACCCTTGACTTTTCTAATTTATCCAACCTGAGGAATTTTCTGCTTTCTCAAGACTCATCAAAATATTAAATTGTAAACTGCTTTTGGGCTCTGTTGGTGAGGAACAAGTGAAGTACACCACAGAGATGGCCCTGGAGTCTCCTCCTGTTCCTTCCTTTTGAGCTAAAGAGGTAACTGTGGGTAAGGAAGTTCATTGAGCTCAACTCCAGGTAGATCTGGGGACTCTGCTGGCTTCTTAAGCTAACAACCGCCCCTCCACCGGTGCCACTCCCCCCCAACAAGATCTTGGTATAGGCCATTTCTAGGAGATTTGGGGACTCTGTGCATTGAGCCTGGTGCACTTGGATAGTTTTCCAGTTTCTATGGAATCTTCAAACTTGGAGTCCCAAGTACTGATCCACTGAGAAAAACTTCTGCCTTTCTGGAGGGAGGTTGTGGGCTTCTCTTGAGGCTTATTACAGCACCATGATAACAAGGTCCCAGACACTTCCACATCCCTTGGCTGTTGATTGCTCTAACTTGAAAATTGGAGGCTCTAGATCCCTTGGCTATTTGTTACTCTAAGTTTAGGACTGCAAGTTTGTTGTCCCTTTTCCCCAGTTGCAGAGCTTAGTAACTTTGAATTAATTTTAATGAGCCTTGTTGAAGAAATGAAAGAAAGATGGCAGGCAGGACCTTCCCAACGGTTGAGCCATTGGGATTAATGCCTTAGGCAGAAGTCCCCATTGTGCAGAAGTCCCCATTGTGTGGCTCAAAGGGCGGGGAGTGCGCCCATTCTGTTTTTTTGTTTTTGTTTTTGTTTTTCTTGTCTGTCCTGGGGCTTGAACTCTGGGCCTGGGCGCTGTCCCTCAGCTCTTCAGCTCAAGGCTAGTGTTCTACCACTGGAGCCACAGCGCCACTTACGGTTTTCTGATAGTTTATTGGAGATAAGAGTCTAAGGGCCTTTCCTGCCCAGGGTTGGCTTTGAACTTCGATTCTCACATCTTAGCCTCCTGAGAAGCTAGGATTACAGGCGTTAGCCACCATGCCTGGCTTTCATTCTGTTTTTAAGGGATTCTGTCTGCCCCTCAACCTCTTCATCCTCAATGCTCATTGAACTTCCTCCACCATAGGGGCATTCTTGTTCTCAGTCACACCAACTCACGCCGATCTTAGGGGCTGGCCCCATCCCAAGGCTTCAGCATCACCTCCTTAGTTTTTGCTATCATATATACAAAGGACCTACCTCCTTGTTATTTCATGTCCTCCATTTTTCCCTTTATTTTTGTGAAACCTAATATCTTATTTACATATTTATATTTGTTACTCTCCCCTACTTGAAGGAAATCTCTATATAAGTGAAGACATTAACCTATTTATTTCTTCAAAATGTGATAACAATTTTTCCTCCACCAACAGTTTATGTTATGTCCGTTTTCCTCACCATTGCTATTACTAGATGTGATCAACAACCTTTAACATTTTTGTTATTCTGCATATAAAATTTGTTTTGAATTTTTCTATTTCTAATGAGTGTGAACATGTTTTCCAATGTTCATTGATCATTTTTATATCTTCTGTAAATTATTTGATCATATGTCCTTTACACTTGTTTTCTTACTGGGTTTTCCCTTCCTTCCCTCCTGCCTTTTCTTTTTCTTTTATTTATGTATTTACTTGTGGCAGTGTTGTGGCTTGAACTCAGGGTCTCATGAATGCTAGGCAACCGTTCTATTACTGAACCACATCCCCAACCTTCTAGGTTTTGTTCTCTTCTTCCCCTCCTTGTCTTTTACCTCCTCTTCCCATACCATTCTTCTTCTCCCTCTTCTCTTTTTCCTCTTCCTTTTCCTTCTCTACCTCTTTGTTTCTCCTCTCCTCCTCTTCTTTTCCTTCCCCTTTTCTCTCCTTCCTTTCATTCCTTCCTTTCCCTTTCCCTCTCTCCCTTTCTTCATTTTTTCCTTCATTCCTTCTCTTGTGATGTGGCCCAGGCTAGCCTTGATCTTCCATTTTTCTTCCTCAACTTCTCAAGTACCTTGGATAACTTATGTATCCCATCACACCAGACTTTCTTTTCCCTTTCCTGATTTCTTTTTTCTTTATTTTTATTGTTATTAGAGGATGATGTACAGAGGGGTTACAGATACATAAGTCTGAGATATAAGGTATTTTCATGTGAAATCCAACAATAGGATAATAGATAAATCATGGAAATTTTTCACAATGGCAAACAACGCAATGTGTGAGACTAATAATACATTCTACAGATTTTGTATTTGTTGATGTAC
The DNA here is from genome assembly GCF_000151885.1 of Dipodomys ordii. Classification (NCBI taxonomy): domain Eukaryota; kingdom Metazoa; phylum Chordata; class Mammalia; order Rodentia; family Heteromyidae; genus Dipodomys; species Dipodomys ordii. Next base: position 6,548,840 of record NW_012267300.1, read on the forward strand.
AAAGAGATTATAAGAATGAAGTTAAAATTTTTGACTTTGTTAATAAATACTTTTTGGTGAATATACATTTATATGATAATATATAGGTAGATAGTCTGAGAGAATATACTTTAGTCAAGTTAATGTGGTTATTTTTAGGTTGTATAGTTATGAATGATTTTTAAAAATGTCTCTTTTAGCTACGCATAGTGGCTCACGCCTGTAATCTTAGCTACTCAGGAGGCTGAGATCTGAGGATTGGGGTTGGAAGCCAGCCCAGGCAGTAAAGTCCATGAGATCCTCCTATTAAGTCCAGAAAACCAGAAGTAGTGCTGTGGCTCAAAGTAGTAGAGTGTTAGCCTTGAGTGATAAAGCTCAGGGACAGCGCCTAGGCCATATGTGTTCAAGCTTCATAACTAATGAAAAAAAGTCTCTTGTTCTTTTTCTTTTTTGGTGTGGGGAGGAGTTGCTGGAGATGGAAACCAGGACCTTCAAACATGCTAGGAAAAGCATTCTATCACTGAGCTACACTCAGGATTGTCTTTTTTTCCCCTAGTGAAAATGTTTTTTTTTTACATTAAAAAAAATGTTCTCAGACTGAGCTCAGGACTCAGATCACAAAAACGATTGAGTACAGCCAGAGTCCCTGATGGTGGCAGGGATGAAACCTAAGCCTTAACTAGCTGTTATGGAAACATCCTGCTTGACCACCACAAACTGAGCTTGCAGCCTCTAAAATCTTCTTGGTGATTTAGAATGGTTCCCATCTGTCGTCACTTCAGTGTGAGGGATGTTATATTCATCTCACACCATTAAACAACCTGGGCAGCTCTTTTCTGACTCTTCTCTTCCTCTGCAGGATCCTTTGAGAAAAAAAACCCAACTGTTGGAAACTAGGATACAGTAAAGCCACCAGCACAACCATGTTAATTGCAGCACTATTCACCATAGCCAAGGTATGAAATCAGCCCTGATGCCCCTCAGTGGATAAATGGATCAAGAAAATGTGGTTTATATACACAGTGGGATTTTACTCATCCATTAGAAAGAATGATATTGTACTATCGGTAAAAATATGGGAAGACTTGAAAAGAGTTATATTAAGTGAAGTCAGGCCTAGAGAGACAAAGGATCTGTTTTCCCTTATATGTAGAAACTAGCTTACAAACTCATAAGTAAATATGTTGAGTAGTATGCAAGCACATACTAATGTATTAACTATAATACAGTATATTCAAGGGAGATTTCAAATAGTAACTTAGAAAGCCAAAATCAAACTCAACCAGATAAAACACCAGAAAATGGGTACTTGAAAGGGTTGGGGTAGGGTTACAAGGGGAAAATGGTAGAAAAATTAAGAAGAGAATGCAGGGGGCAGGGAATGGAAACAATAATCCAGTGTATATTCTACAAAATTAAGAGTGAAGGAAAGAGTGGGTGGGGGACAGATGAGTGAGAATGTTGATCAAGATATACTGAATTCATAAACTGCTTTGTTGAACTATCACTAGATCCAGGTGAGAGTTTGTTTAGTTTCTCTCTAAAAGTGAGACTCTTCACTTAGTATGCTTCACTTTGATAACAGAATAAGAATTTCTGGACAAGTTTTCTTATACTGGTAAGAAAACTTGGCAGACAGACAAATAGAATGACAGGGTTCAAACAAAGTATGGGTGCTCTCAAAGGGAGAGACACACAGCTCTTTAATATCAGGAGTATTTATATGATAAAGGCAGGGGGCTGACTTCATTTCTAATCACTCCTGGTATTACAGTTTGAGTTTCTGGATGTTTTGGGGGGCATTCCTTCTAGGTAAGAATGCATTTTTCCATAAAACAGATGCTTATCCTTGAGATAAGGAAGGTGTCTTGTCTCACTCCAAATGAAAGATAGTGCTTCTATGTTTCTAAATACCTTGTTTCTGAGTTTCCTTCACCAGGCCTCATTTCTCTTAATTTATCTTGCAACTCTTTTGTACAACTGCTTAAAGATAATAATAATAACTATTGAAATGCCTTCTGGGTCCTTTAGATAATTTTCGTTGGGTCATTTTCAAATCTTTCCAAAATCTACAAAATTTGTATTTGACCATCTTTAACATTTTAGGAAGTGAAATTGCCATGAGAGCAATAATTTATTTATTTATTTTTGGTCCAGTCGTGGGGCCTGAACTCTGGGCCTGGGCACTGTCCCTCAGCTCTTCAGCTCAAGGCTAGCGCTCTACCACTTGAGCCACAGCGCCACTTCTGGCTTTTTTCTTTTTGCTTATGTGGTGCTGAGGAATTGAACCCAGGGCCTCTGGTATGCAAGGCAAACGCTCTACCACTGAGCCACCTTCCCAGCCCAGAGAGCAATAATTTATTATGTGCTCTACTTTTAGCAAAGGAGACTTAATCGTTATTGTTTTCCTGGTACTAGGGCTTGAACTAGAGCCTTGTTCTCTTGCTTGGCTTTTTTGCTCAAAGCTGATGTTCTACCACTTGAGCTACAACTCTACTTTTGGCTTTTTGGTGGCTAATTAGAGATAAGAGTGTCATGGACTTTTCTGCCTGGGTTGGCTTTGAACTACGGTTCTCAAATGTCAGATTCCTGAGTAGTTGGGATTATAGGTATGAAGCACCAGTGCCCAGTTTAGTTGGCTTCCTTTTTCCCCTTTTTGTCTTCTTCCTGCTGCTTTCTCTTCTCCTTTTTCTTCCTCATCATCTTCCTTTTGTCTTGTTTCCTTCTTTTTTGGTGGTATTGGGGTTTGAACTCAGGACTTCATGCTTGGTAGGCAGGTACCAATTGTTCTGGTTATCTTTAATTTTTTTAATTAAAGAAAAGCAAAAGAAGGGGTGACATGGTCCAAAAAGTATTGTATTCATTACCTGACTTCTGAAAAGGTAATCCCCTATACAGCCCTTTTTTTTATTTTTGGCATAGAACTTGAAGTCAGGGTTTGGTCTCTGTCCCTGAGCCTCTTTGTGCTCAAGTTTGCACTCTACCACTTCCTATACAGCATTTTAATAATAACAATAAAATTATATGTACTGGAATTTGAACACAGGGGCTTGTATTTGCTAAAGGGCTTGGTAGTGGTTCTACTGCTGAACCACTCCTCTGGTTTTCAGGGTTATTTTTAGGGTAGGGTCTTGCTTCCTGCTTGGGTGTATGCCTGGAATGTGCTCCTCCTATTTGAGGCTTTCCAAAGTTGCTAAGATGACAGGCACACACCCACTCACTCAGCTGTCCTCTGTGGAGATACAGTCTCTCAGACTTTTCTGTCCAGGATGGCTTGGGAAGTCAATCCTCCTACTCTCAGTCTCCCACATAGTTTGGGATGGCAGATGCATGCCACTGAGCCCAGCTAGTTCAGAAGCAGTCCTGGGAGCTTTTTTGCCTGGGCTAAAGTAGCTAGAATTATAGATGTGAGTTACTGGGACCAGATTCTCTGGTTTAGAAACAGCCTCACTTTTTGCCTGTGCTAGCCTACAGTGCAATACTCCCATTGGTGTTTCTTACTGCAGCTGGGATGGCAGGTATATAACACCATGCACAACTTTTTTTGTTGAGATGGGGCTCTCAGACTTTGTTTGTATTTTGGCCTGGACTAGCCTGGAACTACAATCTTTTAAATCTTGATCTCAGCCTCCTGTATAGGATGGCAGGTATACACTACTGAGCTCAGCTATTGCTCGAGATGGAGTCTTACAATTTTTTGCCCAAGCTGGCTTCAAACCACCAATCCTTCAGATATCTACTTCCTGAGTAGTTCAGATTACAGATGTTCTCTCTCACTCTTACTGTTTTGCAAAGACAAGTCCATGTTGCCTAGGCTGATCTTGAACTCTTAACTCAAACCTCCTAAGTGCACACCATTGTGCCAGCCATTTCTTCTTTATCCTCATCCAAACACACTTTCAGTTTTGTTTTTTTCCTTTATATTATTTTAAAAATCAAATTAAATATTTTGTACCTTTATTTTTTTGAACTATTTTTTAACTCTTTGTGCTCAAGGCTAGTGCTCTACCACTTGAGTCACAGCTCCACTTTCAACTTTTTGCTGGTTAATTGGAAATAAGAGTCTCAAGGACGGGGCTGGGAAGGTGGCGCAGTGGTAGAGCGCTTGCCTTGTATGCATGAGGCCCTGGGTTGGATTCCTCAGCACCACATAACCACATAACCAGAAAAAGCTGGAAGTGGGCACTGTGGCTCAAGTGGTAGAGCGCTAGCCTTGAGCTGAAGAGCTGAGGGACAGCGCCCAGGCCCAGAGTTCAGGCCCCACGACCGGACCAAATAAAAAAAGAGTCTCAAGGACTTTTCTACCTGGGCTGCCTTCTCACTATGATCCTCAAATCTCAGCCTCCTGAGTAGCTAGGATTACAGACATGAGTCATGATGCCCTTGTAGTTTTATTCCTTAGCAAGCACACCACTCTTAGGTGCCTTTAGTCTGCTTTCTCTGAAAAATATTATCATTCCATGACCATTCTTCTGTCATGAAAACCATGAGATTAACCTATTAATCTTCCTGTAATAAATTCCAAGTTCTCTTCCATATGGGTCTCCTATAATGCATTATTCCCCAGACTTTAGAATGTTAGTAACATTAATTACTACAACTAATGTTAGTAATTAATTTCAGTAATATTAATTACTAAAATCAATTATGAGGGCTGGGAATGTGGCTTAGTGGTAGAGTGCTTACCTATCATGCATGAAGCCCTGGGTTCAATACCATATAAATAGAAAAAAACAAAAGTGGCACCGTGGCTTAAGTGGTAGAGCACTAGCCTTGAGCAAAAGCAGCTCAGGGACAGTGGTCAGGCCCTGAGTTCAAGTCCCAAGACTGGCAAAAAAAATCAATTACAAATACAAGAGAAAAAATAAATTATATGCCTCCCTGGACCCAAACAATCATAGAATATAAAAATGTTTTTATTAAAAAACAATAGTTTAATCCTGAAAGGATTTAGAAAGCACATGACTTCAGAACTTTAAAATGTTGATCCATTCCAGTTTAGAAAACCACTGCTACTATATCATATATGGTTTGTAGTTGGACACTTCTTGTCCCTGAAAATTGTAGGAAGTATTATGATTCTTATCATTCAACTGATACCAGTAAGTCTTCTATCATGAGTTGTGAGCCCTCAAATATCTTTGTATTTTTTTGTTTTTGGGGGGTTGTGGGGCCTGAACTCTGGGCCTGGGCGCTGTCCCTCAGCTCTTCAGCTCAAGGC
>NW_012267300.1:6554888-6579509 GCF_000151885.1 Dipodomys ordii
AACTCTGGGCCTGGGTGCTGTCCCTCAGCTCTTCAGCTCAAGGCTAGCGCTCTACCACTTGAGCCACAGCGCCACTTCCGGCTTTTTTCTTTTTATGTGGTGCTGAGGAATTGAACCCAGGGCCTCATGCAGGCAAGACAAGCACTCTACCACTGAGCCACCTTCCCAGCCCCCATGGTGGGAATCTTGAATCTAGGAGCCAAAGGCCATCCTAGGTATCCTACTCTTTTAAAAAAAAATTGTGTTCCTGGACCATTACTCCATATGTTATCAACTGCCAGTTGCAGTGCTCTTCTGTTCTCCCAAGGCAGATTCTTCAGCTGAGGAGATGAAAAGATTACTGCAATCCCATATTCTTTAGGATCCTGTGCAGGTATGAGTACATCCCAGGTTTCTTTTGCTTACGTAATTTGTTCTTGTGTCTCAACTAAATGTGGGGTTGCTGAATTCTAACATACTGAGACCGATCCTTGGGGATAAATACCAACCACTAACAAGACAAGGTCTCAAGTCTCCAACCTTTACAAAAGACACTAACCAAGAAAGGGGGAATCTTTCTGGCAGGGTGGCAAGGACTCTGTGCCCTGTGGGCATTATTGGATTCTCCTTAGTGTTTTATCTAGGTAGTTATTCTTACCTGGTGCCAGACTGGCCTTGTCTTTCCTCCTTAACCCTAGTGAAGAGTGAGATTTAATAGGATGCTGACAAAGACCTTTCTTGCATAGCAGTGCTAACTTAGACCATGGAAAACAGTTGTGGGCTTATAAGGGAATGCACTGGTGGAAATGACACAAAGCTAGTAGAAAAGCCAGGAGGGAATTGTGACCTAAACAGCTTGCAGATGGTAGTAAAAGTTGATAAACCAAAACTTGCCAGACAATGAAATGAGGATCTGCAAAAGAATGAGGAAATAAGCCAGGCGCCGGTGGCTCACTCCTGTAATTCTAGCTACTCAGGAGGCTGAGATCTGAGAATCATGGTTCAAAGCCAGCCTGGGCAAGAAAGGCAGTGAGACTCTTTTCTCCAATAAACCACCAGAAAACTGGAGGTGGTACTGTGGGTCAAGTGGTAGAGCGCTAGCCTTGAGCTGAAGAGCTCATGGACAGCACCCAGGCCCAGAGTTCAAACCCCAGGACCAACAAGAACAAACAAAAAGAATGAAGAAATAGTCAGGTGTCAGTGGCTCATGCCTATAATCCTAGCTACTCGGGAGGCTGAGATCTGAGGATTGCAGTTTGGATCCAGCCCAGACAGGAGCATCTCTGTAAGACACTTCCAATTAACCAGCATAAAGCCAGAAGAGGATCTGTGGGGCAAATGGCAGAGTGATTGCCTTGTATGAAAAAGCTAAGGGACAACACTGGAACACACACACACACACACACGCGCGCGCACACACACACACACACACACACACACAGTGAGGAAATAAGGATGGAACAGTAAATCTTTGGCATTACAACCTTTGCAACAAACAGTAAGGAGAGCCATCAACCAGAAAGTCATTCAATTCTTACTGCTTAACCCAAGGCTACTCTCTGTAATGAGGACGATGGTTAAAATGGTATACATGGGCTAAACTGTTATCTTCCTCATGGCATGTCTATGTTGCATGCTCTCTTTCTCCTCTATATTTCTTTTCTCTCATCTATCATCTTTTCCATCATCTATACTCATGTTCATGTCTTGCCTGAATTCTTCTCCTATCAGATGCAAGGACTGATGTGTTTAGCTACCCTAAACTTTCTCGTATATATGTGTTGGCAGGGAAATTAAGGGTTAAGTATGTCTTTTTCTGACTTGGACTCATTGAATGGTTACAGAGAGAGGTATTCATAAGGATGTCCTACCTTTTAGGGATGAAACCAGACCATATATTTAGCATACCATTTTTGTATCTACCCTGAGGAACACACATGGGCCTGAGTATTCTTCCTCCTCCTCCTCCTTCTCTTCTTCCTCCTCCTCCTCTTCCTCCTCTTCCTCCTCTTCCTCCTCCTCCACTTCCTCCTCCTCCTCTGCCTCCTTCTCCTCCTCTTTCTCTTCCTCTTCTTCATCCCTTTTCTCCTGCTCTTCTGTTTTTCTTTTTGTGCCAATACTGATGCTTGAACTCAGGGCCTAGGCCCTATCTCTTAGCCTTTTCCACTCGAGGCTGGCATGCTACCACTTGAGACACAGTTCAATGGAGATAAGCAGCTCATGGACTTTCTTACCCAGGCTTGTTTCAAACTGTGATCCTCAGATTTCAGCCTCCTGAGTAGCTAGAATTATAAACATGTGCCACTGGTGCCTGGCTTTTCCTCAGATTTTTCTTGTATCTGCTCCTGAGAGTTTTCCAAAGTCAAATCAGCATGGTGTGCCATCTCTCAAACAGAAGGGATTCTGGGACAAGGAGGATGCGCTTTGGGGGAGCATAGGCTTTTCTCTAGGGCTTTCTAGATCAAAGGTCAGAGATGCAAAGTTCCTTAGCCTAGTGCCTGTAGATCTGGGACATCCAAATCCCTTAGAGAATGTGTTTGAATGCAAATTTCATGGCCAGGCTCCATTTAGGTTTACTGACTCAGATCCTGAAGAATAGAACAGATCTATATTTAAATTAATAACCCCAAGTCGTTTTGTAAACAAAACGAAACAAAAAAGTTTGGTAATTACTATACTGCTTCATTGCCCTTTCTTTAGGAAGACAACACTCAATGTCAACATTAAGTCCTTTTACCTCCCAACCATCTCTTGCATTTTCTCCTCTCAGTGTGTACTAGCTACTAGTCATTCCTGCACTACCAGCATCTATGCTCTAGACTACTGCAGCAGCCTCAAACCTCTCTGGGCCACAGAGCAATCAAAGTGGCCAGGTCTATCTAAGTCTGATCTGTATACTTCCCATCCCAACGCCCTTGATCAAGTCCTTCTAGTGCTTTCTAGAATGAGCACACACTTCACAAGGTCAGAGGGTCTGTGTAAGTGGCTACACATCAATCTTCCCAGACACAATTCAGTGCCACCTCAATGGGCCTTCTCTCCCAAGGCAGTCCCTTCTTGCATCATTCCTCCCTTCCTAGCCTTCAGGCTCAGCTGATACCACATCTGCAACAGATTATCCCATCTCTCCACAGCTGCAATTTTCATTGAATTATCTGGTACTTTGGTTAAGTGTCTCTTCAAGGAGGCAAATTTCCCACAAAGGTAGGAACCATGTTTCTTCATTATTGTAGCCCAAATACTTGGCATGCATGTAGTCAGCTCTAAATACCTGCTCCTCTCCTCCATACAGCAATGTTCAGAAGATCCTGGGATAGATCAGAGCTTTGTGATTCTCAGGATGCATCCGCCTATTCTTTCATCATTACACATTCATCTGAATATGTAATTTCACGTGCTAGTTAGAGCTGAAACTCTAGGCTTACTAGAAGTTACATAGCACAAAGTAGACATTTTTGGTAATGATTCTAATACTTTTCTGAACACTTGGAATATATCACTTCTCTTCACTCAATAAAACTATCTCACAATACTATGAAATTTGTGCAATTTATTTAATCACTTAGTCACAATACAAATTATTAAAAAAAAAACACTGGTGGCTCACATCTGTAATACTAGTTACTTAGGAGGCTGAGATCTGAGGATCCCAATTGGAAGCCAGAAAATTCTGTGAGACTCTTACCTCCAACGAACCAGCAAAAAGCCACAAGTGAAGGTGTGGCTCATGGTAGAACACCAGGCTTGAATGAAAAAGCCAAGTGAGAGTGTGGGGCCCTGAATTCAAACTTCAGTACCAATAGTAACCCCTTCTCCCCCTCAAAGCCAAAAGAAAACAAAAATCCCTCGATCTATGTGCCAAATGTACCCCCTTGTTCTTATATAGCTTATGTTCTTACATAGCTTATACATATATAAAGTTTATGAGCTTTATGAGTCCTATATGTTTATGAGTTTTACCCAAGGGGTGGTTGAGTGTGAGATGGAGACACCGAACAGGGAGATTAAGGTCTAGTCTCTGGGGTGGCAGGTCCAGAGGATAGGAAGGCTGGATGAGTTTGGAGAGCAGGCTGTAGGGAGCAGGGCCAGGGAAACCGACGAACTGAGCATTGGGTACTGAATGCGTAGGGGATCAGCTAGTTCTGCCTAATTCTCCTCTTATGAATTGAGGCTTGATCCACCCATACTCTGGACCGAGTCTTCTTGCACTGTATGAGGGGTGGCTGAGATTGGTTCCTGCTGGCCTCTGAAGATAAACATGACTTTGAATGGCACCACATGTACTTGTATGAAGCCAGTATAATCTAGTACTCTTCTTAGAGCAATATTAAGTATCATCACCACCAGCAGTTTTTACTCATTTCTTTATTAATATAGAAAAGGAGCCCAAGGCAGCTGGACCAGTAGTACAAAGCACCAGGAGTTAATACTATTCTGGTGAAAGGGTTGGCTTTACAAAAGTGAAGGAGCAGGGAGGAGCTGCCCTGCTTCTGGGGCCAGGCCCAGCCTACTACCCAGAACTTCAGAGCAGCATCTGGAATGAGCCCCTTGGAAAGGGCTGACAGGTAATCTGAGGATGGGATGAGCTGGAGACCAGGGGGTAGAAGGCAGGAATGAAGGATCAGGCAGTAAAAATCATCTTGTGGCTGCTAAGAATAGAGAACTATGGGCTTGAGGCTTCCCACTGGATCATGGGCAGGGGCTCCCAGTGGCCCTCAGCTCTAGGAGCAGGTAGAAAAGTGCTGTGGATTAGTGGGCATGGCATATCCGGACATGGCCCTGGGGTGGAAGGGTCTTTTTCCCTTCTCTCCACTAGGAACCACCTTATCTCTGCACTACATGGGGGCTTCAGGGCCCAAGGCACAAAGGGAGGCCCAGAGTCCTCCCATTGGGAGGAAGACAGGGCAAGGAAAGACTATTTGAGTGTACTCAGCTTTTGCCATCAAGAGCAAGACACGGAGCATGAGAAGAGCATGCCTGTTTAACAGGGCTAGAATAGGGGGGCAAAGAAAGGCTTGAATTTAGACAGTGAGTAGGATCAGCCCATGACAATGGTGTCTGTCTCAAGCCTTAGCAAATCAAGTCTGCAACCACATGTAGTCCTGGGTTCCAGAATTCATATCACAGAAGTGTGTTATGTTACATCTAAACTGTTTCCTTCATCTGCCAATGAGGACTTGAGAGATGACCTTTTAGGTCATGGAGTGGAACTCTGCAGATAAATGGAAATCTAGGGCCTGCTTTTGGTAGGTAAAGTGGTACCAGATCTCAACCAAATCCTGGACAGAGGTGAGGAGTGATATAGAAAGATGTTCTTGCATAGAACCCATTCCCAGAAACACTCTAGTGTTAGGAAAGAAAGGCTGTTAGGGGCTCTTCTCTGCCCATAGGAAGGAAGGCCACACACAGAGGCAACATGGCTCGATGCAATCTCTTCATAATGACTAACTGCTAACACATGGTGTGGGCATAATGGGGTGGCCTTGGGCAATTCTTTTCATTCTTCCCTAGGTTGGGGAGTTCAAGGCTTCTTGTGGCTTCTGCCTCTTGCCCTCAGCATAGGATCAAGAGTGCTCTTATTCAGTGTGGTCCTATCTTGGGGACAGTCCAAGACTCTGCCTGGCTGGCACATGTTAGTTGGTGAGGAAAGGACAGAAGGGGTGACTAAGCAGAGAGGGAGACAAGAGTGACTCTCTGGCTTTCTCCTCTTCCTCTAGTGAGAGCAGCTCAATCAACCGAGTCACAGATCTCCTCCACCACAGCATTGAAGATGTGTGGCTGGTCAGCATAGACATGGTGCGATGCACCCTCTATTTCCTGTGGAGAGAGGACCCACCAGGGTAGAACATTCTTTAATCCCAGGGCTGGAAAGCTATACCACCAATTTCTTCTCCCCTCAGACTTGCCTGCCCCTTCTCTTCCTCCTCCCTCCCCACCCCCAGCTCCACCTTTCTTCCTAGTGAGACTTGAATCACAATACCCTGTGTTACTTCTTTAGCCATCCCCTGTGTCTTTCCTTCTACATGAGCCCTGCTCTGCCTGGCTCCTTTCAGCCAAAGGCCCAGTTAACTAGAGCCTATGATTGGCAGTCAAGTTGAGCATCCTCACTGGCAGTGAAGTGGGGGTGGCAAGAGAAAAGGGGAGGTAGAAGTATAGTAGGAAGTGTTCATACATAGTGGACTCTACTCATTCCACTGCTCCTGGCTTCAGTTTTGGGTAGGATTATGGGGAGAGGTGTTGGGGAGGTTGAAGTGGCAGCATATAGCTGGCTACTTTAATAAAAACTTGTCATTTTAGGTGGGCACTTGTGGCTCATACCTGTAATCCTAGCTACTAAGGAGGCTGAGATTTGAAGATCACAGTTCAAAGCCAGCACAGGCAGGAAAGTTCATGAGACTCTTATCTCCAATTAACCACCAGAAAACCAGAAGTGGCGCTGTGGCTCAAGCGGTGAAGTGCTTGTCTTGAGCTAAAGAGCTGAGGGACAGCACCCAGGCCTAGAGCTCAAATCCTATGACCAACAACCCTTTCCTCAAAACCAAACCAAAACAAAACCCTGCAGCTTGTCATTTCTTTCTTTTTCTTTTCTTTCTTTCTTTTTTTGTGTGCCTGTACTGGGGTTTAAACTCAGGATCAGGGTGCTCTCCCCTAGCTTTTTCTCTCAAGACTGGTGTTCTACCACTTCAACCACACCTCCATTTCTGGCTTTTTGATGGTTAACTGAAGAAAAGAATCTCAGACTTTCCTGCCCAGGCTGACTTTGAACCTTGATCCCTAAATCTCAGCTAGGATTACAGGCATGAAGACACCAGCAGCCAGCTAGCCAGAAGCCCCTATTTGTGACATTATAGATAGAGCCATACTTGCCAAACCCACCCACTGACTTATCTCAGTCTGCTCATTTTCAGCTCACTCTAATTATCCTCTCCAGCTTCCCCCTCCCTCCCTTCCCAGGGCTAAGAGTTGATTGACCAATAGTCAATCAATATGCTGGCATTTGATTCATGACTCAAATGGATGGGTCAACGTACCATGTCTCGGACATAGGAATCTGGCCGCTGCATCTTCACCTTTTTCCCTGTACTGGTGTCTATCCAGGTGTTTGCCCCATAGATCATTGTGATGGGCACATCTTTTCGAATTAAGTGAATTCTCTCCAACATGGGACGCCGAGCCCAGCCGAATGACTCCATCATGGCTTTGAAAGCTGTTTCACCACTGGCAGAAGCAAAACAGGTTAAAGGCAATCAATACAACAATCCTGGCAGCAGAAAATGTCTACTTCTTGGTCTCTTCAGAGGCTAGAGCAATACTTTTGTACTTTTCTGAAGGCCTAGAACTGGCTCATTGAATATCAGTAACATTAGGAGATGAGTAAAATTCCATAGGTCAAACCCTACAGTGCTGTCCATCAGAATGAATTATTACTTATTCAACCAAATATTGTATGTCATGCTGGGGTGTTAGTTGGCTAGATGAAGGGCCATAGGAACAGGACAGATAAGGTAGTTGCCCTACGATAGCACGTGTTTAAGCATTAAACGATGAAATCACAGGAGTAAGAATTCATGTAAAATTTCCTGAGAATCATGAAAGCGTAGTGAGAGCTATGGAAAACACAGATTAGGGGGGAGGGAGAATTCATTTGAAGTGGACCCTGAAGAGTGAGAAATAGAGCAGTGAATAGGATCTCCTAAGGAGATTTCTGGATTACCAATCAGCCTTGTGAGGACTGGGCAAGCAGCAGTTCTGTTAAGAGAGAAGCAACAAATGCCAGTTCAGCTGCTTTCCTTCTTGGTTGTCTCCTTAGGTAGAGTGCACTGGGGTCATGTGGGAGGTATCTGTAAGGCTGGGGCAGGGACCAGCTTTCCAGGTCAGTCTATAGCTGGAGAGTGAGTTAGGGGAGAATGGGAACTATGACCTCTCCTAGGCTCTATTGTTCAGTGTAAATATATTCTGCCTAGGCTACCAGAAGCTGAAAACTTTTCCTTAAGACATTGGAACATGATAAATCCATGGTAAGTCATGGATTTTGGTATCCGACAGACATGAATTTTTCTTAGGAAATCAGGTAATCAGAAGAACATACTTTAATTTTCTCATTTCCAAGCTAGAGGTTATACTCATTGCATTAGGTCATGTTTAACAAAATGACAATACAAACAAAGCTTTGAAGTTTAGGTGAAGTGAAGTAGGTTCTCATTAAACATTTTTCCCTTTGGCTCGATTTCTTGTTTTCTGAAAGACTGATCAGAGTTGCCATGAGCTTTTCCATTATAACTGACAAGCAAGCTGAGTGCCAGAGGCTCATCCTGCAATCCCAGCTACTCAGGAGGCTGAGCTTTGATGATCACAGTTCAAAGCCAGCCTAGCAAGGAAAGACCATGAGATTCTCATCTCCAATTAACCAACAAAAAGCCAGAAGAGGAGCTATGGTTCAAGTAATAGAGCACTAGCCTTGAGCAAAAACAGCTTAAGGACAGTGCCCAGGACCAGCCCCAAAACAACACAGAAACTCATGGAGTTATAAATGCAAATAATGGTATTGAGGGTGAACAAATGGGAGCTAGTTATCCTATTATCATGTCTACTTACCCAGGACCTAAGTAAGAAGCAAGATTATTCTATGGTTTAGATTCTACAAACTCAGTCTAGAATGGAACAGATTCTGGGGAGAGGGCCCAAGTTGAGCCAGTGGGGCCTTGTGTGGGCCTGGTAAGAACCAGGAGCAAGAAGCTAGGGCTGCCTGAATTCACTGCTGAAAGTTTCTACAGCATTGCTTAACTAGAACCTTACACTAGCTGAGCTCCCACACTGCCTAAAAGCTGCCCTGTTTTGAGACAACACTGAGAGTATGGTTGGAAGGCAAATCCCCACCTTCTTCACAACTTGGGGTTCCCCTGGGTGATCTAGACAGGTGTGAAGAGTTGAGACAATGCTTCTGGATCCTGCAGCTCAAGGTGAAGCCTCTAGAAGGTGTCACCACTGCAGAGTCAGTCTCAGTCCCACAAGGCATTGCTACAGGGCAAGATTACCTCCCTGGCTTTCCCCTGCTGCCAGTATTGCCAAGACTAAGCCAGCAAGTCTGCAGGGCCTATGGCATGAGTAGCCAGGGACAGGAACTTCTCAACACCATCAAAAGAAGTAAAGGAACTTCTGCCACAGTGTTAAGTTATGTCAAAGTGCACAAAATTAAGTTAAATGCAGATTCTTATACTGAGTGATTCTACTTATAGGAACTGTGTTCTATACACATGTGTGTAAGTGCATGCAAATGAATTGATGCAAGGAAGTTCTCTGAAGCAATGTCAGAGGAGAGATTTGAAAATAAGGAGGACCCTTGGGAACTGCAAGTTGGTGACAGGTGAAGACTCCTCTCTTTGCCTTTTAAACCATACCATGCATTGCCAGGCACTGATGGCTCATGCCTGTAATCCTAGCTACTCAGGAGGCTGAGATCTGAGGATCACAGTTTAAAGACCGCCTGAACAGAGAAGTCTGTGAGACTGTTACCTCCAATTATCCACAAAAAAAAAAATCTGGAAATGAAACTGTGGTTCAAGTGGTAGAGCATCAGCCTTAAGCAAAAAAAGCTGAGTAACAGCACTCAGGCCCTTAGTTCAAACCCCATGACTGGCATATATACATATACACCCACACCAAAACAAAACAAACAAACTAAAAAACCCATATATAACATTTGGAGAAATGTCACAATGAAATCCTTCCCCATATAGCTAATATATGTTAATAAAAATAAGCAAATAAAAAATACTACATATGCCTGTTTTAAAAAAATAAAAAAAACATAGTTATGTTTTCAGCAAAAAGTAAAAAGGATTTTTTGGGAAATTTTCCCATAGGCTTCTCAGGCCAACCATTTATCTCTAGGGAAGAGGGGAGAGCTTTCCTCTAGAGATGGTCAACAAGTTTAATTAATCTATTATATTCTACACAGTCTGTGTCTATCCCTCGGGAACTCTGGAAATGATCTCTGATGGTGTCTGTGCTCTTCTGAGTCAGTACTTCATGGAAGAAGAAATAAAGCACTTCACTCTGCAGCTGGTTTTCTCTCTGAAAAGTGTCCATCCCAAGCTGACCCTGGGACCCTCACCTGGGGTTCTGCGCGTTGCAGTGGTAGATATACTCTGATATGGTGTCATCTTCAAAGAAGTCTGCAAACTTGCGCTTGAAGTCAGGCCGAAATCTCTGCACCAGGCCAGGCCCTGAGAGAGGTTTAAAAACAAACATGGAGTAGATAGTTTGGGTGTGTGTGAGAATAAGAATCCTATCTATATATGTTTAAACAAACATAATCAAATGTTATATCTAAGGATTTATTTGCTTTACAAATTTGTGTGTGTGTGTGTGTGTGTGTGTGTTGGTCCTGGGGCTTGAACTCAGGGTCTAAGTGCTGCCCCTGAGCTTTTTTACTCAAGGCTAGTGCTCTACCACTTCTAGTTTTTTGGTGGTAAATTGGAGATAATAATCATGATCCTCAGATCTCAGCCTCCCGATTAGTTAGGATTACAGGTGTGAACCACAAGTGCCCTGCCTGCTTTATGCATTTAACATTAGGGAGACAAGAGTGTAGAAGTCTGATGGAAAGTTCCAGATGACTTCAAATGACAGACTGGCTACCAAAGAAACAGAGACAGACTAACATCAGAAGAACCAGATTATTTTGAAGTCCCATGGTCTTTTCCTACAAGGATCACAAGCTCCACTTGTCTATGGATGAGATACTTTTCCTTTACAGTCTGTGCTAGGTTCTCTTTCTTTCTTGGACCCTTATGGCCTTTTAATCTTCTGAAGGTAGCAGATGAAACCATACCACTTCCCAAGAGTCCTCTCATTTTCAGGTCTGTAACAGAATACAGGTGACTTAACAACACCGGTGTTTCAGACTCAGTGCTGAGTTAGAACAATCTGTTCTTTCACCTTTCTTTACTTTATACATCCAAGCAGTGGGGAACCCAAAAACAGACTGTAAAATTGGGTCTACTGATCAACTTATCTCTCTCTCCCTTTTGGCTTTTACTCTGTGAGAAGTGGGTGGAAGGTACAGTGAGACTATCCACTAGTTCTGCCCTCTTCTCCTGGTACAGCCATCCATGGCTGACAGCCAATCACTGAACTATAACAGCTCCTGTGCCCTGCATGGGCCTGGCCAGAGTTAAGGCCAGAAAAAGGGAGAGTGGTTAGAGCAGGTAGACTCTTGGAAAAGGATATAGAGTCTGCTAGAATCCATGGGATTGGAGACCCTGACTTAATCTTCTTTCCACTTGCTCCCTCTTTGGCACCTGTGACTCCTGCTAGACTCTTCCAAAACTCCAAAACTCCTCACTTCTGTTCAAATGTTCATTCTACCCCACTCCCCATTTGGAGCCATTCTTGTGTATGTGTGTGTGTGTGTGTGTGTTGGTACTGGGCCTTGAACAGGGACTAGGTGCTGCCCCTTAGTTTTTCTTCCTTTTTTAATTTTTCATTTTTTGAATATTTTTATTATCTTTTAGTAGTTTTGCAAAGGAGTTGCCATTATGAAAAGTATATTTTGATCAATGTTACCCTTTTCAACATTCTCACCTACCACTCCTAACCCACCTTTTCCCTCATTTTTCTTAATTTTTTGGTTATCTATTTTTTTTGTTTTTGCTATTTAACAAAGCACTTCATGAATACAATGCATCTTGATCTGTGTCATTACTTCAACATATTCACCCTCCCTTGTCCTTTAGTGTGTTTTGCTCAAGTCTGGTGCTCTATACTTGAGCTATACCTCCACTTCTAGTATTTTTTAGTGGTTAATTAGAGATAAGAGTCTTACAGACTTTTCTGCTTGAGCTGACTATAAACAATGACCCTCAGATCTCAGCCTCCTGAGTAGCTAGACCTACAGACATGAGCCACTGATAGTTGGCCATTTTATTTTATTTTATTTTTTTGGAAGGGCCACATAGATAACTTTTATTCAGCCCTCATTGCTTACAATATTGAGCAATGACCATTACTATATAAATATTAGCCATAAGTATAAAATAGGGGTCACCCACCTTTTCAATAAAGGGAACTTTTATTTATTAATTAATTTATTTTTCTTTTTATTTACTTATTTTCCCTTCTCATTCCCTCCACAGTGGGGAGAGTTTGATATGGATCGTGTGAGATCAGAAGGCTGGAGCTACTTCTCCTGTTCACTATGGCTGCTTATTCCCCACTCCACTGCCTCCCTTCTATATTACTCAAAGGATTTGCTGACTATTACTTAGTGTGAAGTGACCCAGAACAGATAAGAATTGGTATTTGTGTAGGGCAGTGCATGGTTCAGAGGGCTTACCACTTTGGGTTGTGATGGAGGCTCAGGTTCTGACCCCTCCTTGCTGCAGGTGCTGAGTGATGGGAATGAGATCAGTGTTGGGTCCTGCAACTGAATCTGTAATAGGCTGTCCCACAGACCCACATGTGCAGCAGAAAAGTCCCTTCATAGCACTCAGCTCTTTCTAGGGCTCTGCCAAGGTATGGGCTAGGTATTCTGCCCTACTTGTTCCTTGCACAAGAAAACTTTTTCCATGCAGACTAAGGAAAAAGAACCTTTCTGGGACCCTACACAAAGATATTGGATCCAGATTTAATAACTTTGTGATAATGGTAGGCCCAGCCCCACTTTTTATAATAAATAGGGATGGTGGGAAAAGATGTGTGGTGGAGCTTGGTTAACTGGGACAACTTTGGTCTTAGTAGAATTTTCTTATTTGCAGATTACTCACCCCAGGGCCCAGCAACTCGAAGGACAGCCAATGGATTAGAACGTCCCAGGACAGATGCCACAGCCTTGACCCAGGTTGGAGGTGCACGGATCTCACTGGGGTCAGTTGGTCTCAGAGGAAAACCCCATGGGTCCACCAGTATAAGGTGTTTAACTCTGCATCAAAGGAGGAGAAAGGAAAATATGTTGTATTTACTTACTTGAAGGTATCATAGTACTTAAACTGCTTGAGAGATAGAGACCTATTAGAAATGAACTCTGGAAACTTCCCAGCGAGCTAGGAGTCATGAGGAAGAGGGTGGGTCTTCTTTACCTTTCAGGGTACTTGATAGAGTAAGAAGTAGCCAGAAATCCTCCCAAGCTGTGCCCCAGAAGGATCATGCTGGGGATTCCCATCGTCTCCCGCCATGTTTCTATAGAGGTCACAAACTCATCTTCAGCTCCCTCTGGGTCCCTTGGGAATGTTGGCCTTGAGCTTCGGCCAAAGCCGAGCAGATCAAAGGTGTGCAGTGTGCGGCGGGTACTCAGGGAATCCATGTTGAGGATCCAGAGGCCCACGCCGCCCCCGAAGCCATGCACCATCACCAGAGGGGTGCGGTCCTTTTGCTCAGGGCTCACAGTTACTGTCCAGATCTTGTTCTGGTTCGGAAGGGATACATAGCGGGCCAGAAACTTGTTCTGGAGACCTGGGAATAAACGAATCGCAGGGTAAACCAATAAGGCTGTGGGTTTTTTTCCCCCTTCTCCACACTCCTGGACCCTTCACAACATTCCTTAGCTCTTCCCTTCTGCAAAGACTCTCCTTGGCCAAAGTTTAGGCTAGCTCCTTTGAGCAGCTCTCTTCTTCATCATCTCTGCCCCACCCCCACCCCACCCCCCTGCTGGACCTGGTCCTTGAATTCTAGGCCTGAGCCCTGTCCCAAGCTTTTGTGTCCAAGGCTAATGCTCTACAGCTTGAGCCACAGCTACACTTCCACTTCTGGTTCTTTGGGTGATAATTGGAGATAAGAGTCTGGGGGTGGGGCTGGGAAGGTGGCTCAGTGGTAGAGCACTTGCCTTGCATGCCTGAGGCCCTGGGTTCGATTCCTCAGCACCACATAAGCAAAAACAAAAAAAGCTGGAAGTGGCGCTGTAGCTCAAGTGGTAGAGTGCTAGCCTTGAGCTGAAGAGCTGAGGAACAGAGTTCAGGCCCCACGCCTGGACCACCCCACCGCACCCAAAAAAAGAGTCTCACAGACTTTCCTGCCCAGGCTGGCTTCAAACCATGACCCTCAGTTATCAGCCTTCTGAGTAGCTAGGATTATAGATATAAGCCACCACCAGCCAGCTACTCCTTGCTCTTTTCATCTAATCAAATTCTTCATCCTCTGCCTTTAAAGTCAAAGTCCTTGACCTTCAGCAAGAATCTTTAATCAGTTTAGTAAAAACGCCTCTACTTTTGATGTCTCCAGTTAGTAATTTTCCATCCATTGGCCCCATTTATCCTACCCCTTAGCTATAAATCCCCAATTGTCCTTTTAGTATTTAGAAGTCTGATCTCTCTTCCTATAGCAAGAGACTTGAATAGATGTTTGGATTAAATAAATGTCAGAGGGGGGAAGGTGGCTCAGTGGTAGAGCGCATGCCTTTCATGCCAGAGGCCCTGGGTTCAATTCCTCAGCACCACATAAGCAAAAAGAAAAAAGCCGGAAGTGGCGCTGTGGCTCAAGTGGTAGGGTGCTAGCCTTGAGCTGAAAAGCTGAGAGACAGCACCCAGGCCCAGAGTTCAGGCCCCACAACCGGATCCAAAAAAAATAAATAAATAAATGTCAGAATCTTTTTTTTTCTTTTATGCAATACCACCTGAAGAGTTCAAATCCAAGCACAATATGTAGAGCATTTAGTCTATAGATATCATATCTCCCTAGCCTATGTGTTCAGCTCCCTTGGGACCTGCAGTGACAATAACACCCTGGCACCACATGCTCTTATAGCATTGCTCTTGACCTATGTGTGCTTGGGGCTTGACAGACAAACAGAACTGTGGTCTAGTGGAGGATGTGATGGGAGTTGACTGAGACTTGAGCTTATTCCTCTTAGACACAGAGATGCCTGGGTCCTGGACAAAGGCTTGAAAGCCCTGGCTGTTCTGTAGCTGTACTTACTCAGGTCCAAAGACAGAAGATAGCTATGACTAGGGCAGGTAGGAATGATTATAGAAGAAGCATAAGAGACTTGGCCCATGGGTCTTGTTTGAACCAGTGGCTACTACTGCTTATGGGATGACTTGTACCTATGTAACACTGCACATGAGAGCCAGCTGTGAGTTCCAAAGTTCTTTGATAAACAAGTAGTTATGGGCCAAGACAAGGTAGAACACAGGAGACAGCAATATTAGAGAATGTAGGACTGCTGGTCCTTGGGTCAGAGGTGAGAAATGAAGACGTGCTTAACTATGTGTTTTGTTTTTTGCCTGTCATGGGGCCTGAATTCTAGGTCTGGACTCTGTCCCTCAGCTCTTCAGCTCAAGGCTAGTGCTCTACCACTTGAGCCACAGAGCTACTTCTGGTTTTTTTTTGCTTATGTGGTGCTGAGGAATTGAAACCAGGGCCTTATGCATGCATGGCAAACTCTACTGCTGAGCCACCTTCTCAGTCCTTAACTATGTGTTTAAAAGAGAGGAGAGCCTGGTGTGTTCATACCTGTAATCCTAACTACTCAGGAGGCTGATATCTGATGGTCATGGTTCAATGCCAGCCTGGGCAGGAAAGGCTATGAGACTTTTATCACCAATTAGCCATCAAAAATCTGGATTGAAGCCGGGTGCTGTGGCTCTTGCCTGTAATCCTAGCTATGTTTCAAGGTTCAAAGCCACTTGGGGAGGAAAGTCCATGAGACTCTTATCTCCAATAAACCAGCAGAAAACCGGAAGTGGAGTTGTGGCTCAAGTGGTAGAGCTCTAGCCTTGAGCTGAAGAGCTGAGGGACAGCATCCAGGCCCAGAGTTCAAGTCCCATAACCATCACAAACAACAACAAAAATCTAGATTGAAGCTGTGGCCGAAGTGGTAGACTTGAGTGAAAAATGACAGGACATCACCTAGGTACTGAGTTCAAGCACCAGTACCAACATGAGAAAGAGATAGAGAGAGCAGCACAAAAGAGAGATACTAGTATAAAAAAGTGAGAATGCGCTGGGTGCTGGTGGCTCATGCCTGTAATTCTAGCTACTATGGAGGCTTAGATCTGAGGATCATGGTTCAAAGACAGCAGGCAAGAAAGTCCCTGAGGCTCTTATCTGCAGTTAACCACCAGAAAAGCAGAGGTAGCTCTGTGGCTCAAGTGGTAGAGCGCTAGCTTTGAGCTGAAGAGCTGAGGGATGGTGCCCAGGCCCAGAATTCAAGCCCTATGACCGACCCCCCCTCCCCCCCCAAAAAAAGTACAAATGAAAAATGGAGAGAGAGAGAGAGAACAAGTGAACAGGAAGAAGAGATAAAGGGGGGAAGAGGAGAGGAAAAAATTTGTGCGTGTATAGACAGCAGTATGTATAGGGTTTGAGGGGAAGCTATAGGATGTGGCAAAAGCTAACGTATGACTAGGGAGAAGCTAAGGAACTCCTACTAGGGAATATGGCGTCTGTCATGTGAATTTCCTCTCAAGTCATTGATGTGTCCTTTTCCCATCCTACCCATGGTTAGTAAGGATCAGTGGGCTCAGTGTACCCAACTCTGGGTTGACCCTGGATCCTTCTTAGACCTTCCTGATTGAGAGGTAAAGGCTGTCCCTTCTACTTACACTGAAGGATCTTGGCTTCCACATTCTTCAGTTGGGACATAGAAGTGGGGCGCCAAGTGGGCAGCCAGCTACTCAGCCAGCCTTGAGGCCTGGAACAGGGAGACACAGAGATGCTTATTGGCAACATTGGAAAGGAAACAGGTGCTTAGCTTTGCTGATGGCTACAAGTTTTCAGGGAACAGAGTGTTTCCCAGCCTCAGGAAGCCTGCCCATTGAGGCCACAGCAATAGCCTCACTGCCTGATAGTTTGTTACTCTTTCCTGGCAAATGGCTATCAACAATGTCTCCCTTGTTTTAGCAGATATTTAGAACACCATGTATACAATACCTTTTATAAGCCCTTTTCATATTTAGTATCTTATTTACCACTCCCCTTTTGTTACTGGCTATCAGTTTATTTTCAAAGAGACTAAAAAGGATAGAAAGCAACTTTTAACCAATAGTTCCTTTTTTTTTTTTTTAAACCTTCTCCAGGACAAGCTGTTCCTTTGGGGCAGAACAGATAAATTCTCATACCTCCTGCTCTCCTGGCCTTCTTCCAAACTTCTAGAAATATGCTTCATTGTGCCAGTGTCAACTGGGCCTTCAGGTAATCAGCCTACCCTAAACATGGAGTAGGGTATGCAGAGAACTGGAAGTCAGACCTGGGTTCAAGTCCAGGTGTGATTCACTAACAGGATACAGCTACCTTTAACCTTTGTTTTCCAGACTGAAACACAGTAAAAATGAATCCATCCGCTTTCCTCCTTCAAACCCAATAACTTAAATCATTGCAGAGTAGAGTTCAATCATCAGCTTTGGAATAAAGAAAACTTCTAGACCTCAACGGCAGTACTAACTTTGGCCCAACTTTACATTTAGATATGTAAGAGACCTTACCAAATGGCCACCACAAATTAGATGCTCAATGAATTAGTTTTTATTCTTCCTTTTCCATCCTATATAGAATTTCTCTTCTCTTGGACTCTCTCTGGGTGAATGAAGGGGGTGAGAGGACAGATGCCAACAGCTGCAGGAGTGGCCTAGGATGTCAGCATGAACAAGGCAGAGGTTTTCCATGGGAAAACCATTACCAACCCCATTCTGCACACGGGACACCCTTTTGCATTGTTGGATTAAACTGTTTCCTTAGAAGTCATCTAGTTCAACTTTTTTCCTTCCTTTCTTCCCTTCTTCCCTTTTCTCCTCCTTCTCCTCCTCTTTCCTCTTCTTCCAGTACTGGGGCTTGCACTTGGGACCCTAGTAGTCATTGTCTCTTAACTTTTGCACTCAAGATTGGCACCTACAGTTTCACTTCTGGCTTTTTGCTGATTAACTGTAAATAAGATTCTCAAGGACTTCCCTGCCTGTGCTGGCTTTGAACTTTGGTTCTCAGATCTTAGCCTCCTGAGTAGTTACAATTTCAGGTGAGCCACTGGCACCCAGCTCAGCTTCACTTTTTTACAAGTCAGCAAACCGATGCCTACAGAAGTCATAGAGCAAGTTAGAAAAAGGAAGGAAGTAGACCCAAATCTCAAATCTGAGTTTCTAAGTAAGTTACTCCCTGGACCTTCAACCATCAGCTTTTCCAGGCCATACACAAACTTTTACAGTACCTAATCACATTTTTACCTGTTCCTCTTTTCTGAAAGGTATTCTTTAAAGCCAGAAGACTAGAGTTCTAATTTAAATACTGCTACTTAACAGTAGTCTGACTATGGGCACATCATTTAGTCTTTCTGTATCAGTATCCCCATTTTTAAAGGAAGCTACACCAAGCCAGCCACAAAAGCTAACAAGGCTCTCTTTCAACTCGGGCAAGTGTTATATGCTTATGATCTTAGGTAAGTGGGAAGCATAGGTAGGAGGATCACATCCCAAGGCCAGCCAGGAAAAAGAGCAGGAAATTCTATCTGAAAAATAACTGAAACAAAAAAGGGACAGAGGCATAGCTCAAGTGTTCCAGCAAGCACCTGTTTAGCAGGTGCCAGGCCCTGAATTCATATCTAGAGTATATAGAATAAAACCTAGCTAAGATAAACTTTTTTTTTTTTTTTGCTGGTCGTGGATCTGAACTCTGGGCCTATGGGCTGTCCCTCAGCTCTTCAGCTCAAGGCGAACGCTCTACCACTTGAGCCACAGCACAACTTCCGGCTTTTTTCTTTTTGCTTATGTGGTGCTGAGGAATCGAACCCAGGGCCTAATGCATGCAAAGCAAGCACTCTACCACTGAGCCACCTTCCCAGTCCACCCAAGATAAACTCTTAATAAACATTTTTTCCGGGTTAAGAGTTGAGGGTCAGCGCCCAGGCCCAGAGTTCAGGCCTCACGACCAGACCCAAAAAAAAAACAATTAAAAAAAAACACATTTTTTCCCTCAGCTAAATCATAACCTGTCTATATTCCCACTGACTTGCAAGTAGCAACTCCCAATGTGTGCTGCCATTGGGAGTGGTACTCCTGATGGCTTTAGTGGGATGTGGTATTATCTCCATTTGTCTCTTCCTAGGGAGACTCAGAACCCTTGTAACATTCCACTGGAATTGCTTGTTGGCTTTAAGTATGGAGATTAAGACCATAGAATTGAGCCCAAGTCTAAAGACACAGGCTTTCTCTGCATACCATGAAGACTAAGTTAGATGATGACATCCAAACTCTATACTCCCTGCAACTGCCCAAAGTAGAGCTCAGGAGAAATGCTGTCCCATGAACAGCACCATAGTCTCCTAAGCAGATAAGATATTCCTTAGGGGAGACTTATTTGCTTTCCTTTTTTCACCCAATCTGTTACAGTTGAGGAACAGGAAGTGGTGCCTGGCATACTGTCTCTACTCAACACTATTAAGGAGATAAAGGCTATGATGTGAAATGGAAGCAAGGAGCACAGAAACCACTTAGTCATGAACTTGGACTGGCCAAGGTGGTGGCTTGTCCATCCTGGTGGAGGTAAAGTGGAAAGAGTTCTATGTTGAGAGAGAATCTTCTAAACTTCTGTGATCATAGTCAAGGCTCCTTATTTTCATGGGCATCAGCTTATTTGTAAAATGGAGCTAAATGGCCTATATCCCTTTCAGATTTGAATATTCCTCCCCTAAGTCACTGAAAAGTTATCTTTGAAAAGCAGCACTCTTCTGTAGTTTCTTCAGTCCAGGAAGCTATTTTTCATAACCTTTTGCAGCTATCAGTTCTACAGGTCTGGAGGTTGAATACTGGGTCCAGGGAAGGCCCTGTTCCGGTGAAACCAAGGCTTGGCTGAAGCTGAGTCATTCTCCCCCTAAGCAACTTTTCTTCGCTCCTACCAGACTTCCAACTGCTAGTCACACCACCTACAGGTGGCATCCCAAACTTGATGGATGCCCTTGGGTCAGTGATGAAAATAGAAACCTCCCACATTTCACAAACCAAATGCTGAGACCACTATGTTATGTCAACATAACGATTAAAAACATCTCCAGTTAGGATTGCAAATAGCAACGTGTCTTGGTGGGCGAGAACTAAAGAAACTGCACGCCATTCCCAACGCCCTGAAGCCTTCTGCTTCTTCCCACGCCATTACCCAACGGGCTGAGGGAGCCCCTTTCACCCGCACCACTGTGACCCAGAGCAAGTCGAGACAAGCACCTCAGCAACTACCCCCACATCTGCATCACATCCATTTGTTTGCGGAGTGAGGAGGGGTGGGGGGCGGGAAGCAAGCTCACCCCTGGCACCTTACCACTAAACCTGACGCCGGAGGCGAAGGAGGGGAGAACGAGTGGTGAAGACGTAAGTAGAAAGTCAGAATCCCTGAACTGCAAGCAAGCTCACCCACCATCGCTGCCCTGTCTCTGCCACCGCCTCTTCTGGGCTTAAAGCACAGCAAGCAGATGCAACCCCCAGCCCTCCCTGGAAGCCGACCTGAAAACGGAAAGGCGGGAAGGTGTCTTAAAAACTGATCCTCAGTCACAGAGTCCCAGGATGAAGGCCCAGAGAGACAAGAGAGGGAGAAAGAAAGAGACAGGATTAACTCACTGCTGCTCCAGATCGTCAGCCATAGTAAACAAGCCCTGCCGGGTCGAGCAGAGCCAGCCCATCCCTCCTCCTGACGCCAGCACCAGCTGACCCAGAAAAGTATCGGGTAACAAAGGGGGCGTGGCCGGCGCGCGCCCGGGCCCGAGGTGCAGCCGGGAGCAGGGTGGTGAACGAACCTCGCCCTGGCCCTCTGTCCTGCATGACCCACAAGTGTCGCAGCAGGGATGACTTGGGGGCGTCGTCTGCGTTGGACAGTAATCCTGCTCACACATTAGGAAGACAATGCGCAGAGATAGGTGGTTATGAAAAGCCCAGATCCTCACAGGAGCTCCATCATAATTAATTCATAATTTTGCAAGAAACAACGCAATTAAGTTCACAGGCCCTCACACTCTTTCGATTTCTTTTGTAGCTCCCTTCCCTGACATCTTCCTCTCCCCTACTCCGTGTTCCATCCAGTGGGATGTTTAAGATGTTTGTGGAGACATGGCTTACGCCTGTAAAGGGCTTGGTGGTTTGTACCCCAAGTAGATCGCCAGATTTCTAAAATTTAAAATTTAAAAAACGCCTAAGGAAATTTGAATTTTAGATGAAAGAAACCCATTTTCAAGAATAAGTGAGTTCGGGGAATGGGAAGGTGGCTCAGTGGTAGAGCGCTTGCCTTGCGTGCCTGAGGCCCTGGGTTCGATTCTTCAGCACCACATAAGCAAAAAGAAAAAAGCCGGAAGTGGCACTGTGGCTCAAGTGGTAGAGTGCTACCCTTGAGCTGAAAGCTGAGGGACAGTGCCCAGACCCAGAGTTCAGGCCCCACGACTGGACACCCCCCCCCCAAAAAAAACAAAACCAAAAGCCAAAAACAAAAAACAAAACAAACAAAAAAACCAAGAATAAGTGAGTTCAATGCAATCTTTGGAGAATAACAACATCTTGTATTTTATTTGCAGCCCTAAAACAAGATAGTATCTGCCAAGAGGGCCATTTTTCCACTCTGGAGATGAGTTTGATCCCAAAGCATTTTCCAGCCCTTGAGTTTGGGACAGAAAAGGGACACCTGGGAAGGCTAATTGATAAGGCTGGGTCTGGGGTGGGTGTGGGGATGTGGGAGGTAAGGTGGCTGGCTTCACCAGAGACTCTGCAGGCCTTTCAGGCTGGCTCAGCATGGGGGCCAAGTCTTGAAGCTGACTGCAGAAATCACTTGATAGTAAACAGGTTCTTAGAGCTCTGGAGTTGTCCATTTTCAGGTAATCTTTTTGGTTAGGTTAAAACTAGACTGGGAGAATAATAGAAGGCATGACATTGATCAAGATGCATTATATAGGGGCTGGGAAGATGGCTCAGTGGTAGAGCGCTTGCCTTGCATGCAAGAGACCCTGAGTTCGATTCCTTAGCACCACATAAGCAAAAAGAAAAAAGCCAGAAGTGGTGCTGTGGCTCAAGCGGTAGAGCGCTAGCTCTTGAGCTGAAGAGCTGAGGGACAGCGCCCACGCCCAGATTTCAGGCCCCATGACCGGACCCCCCCAAAAAAAAATTCCTACAAATTGACATGCTGAATTTATACAACTACTTAAAGATAATAAAAAATAAAAAATAAGAAAACAAAACTAGAGTAAAATATGGGTGAGAGAGCTGGGAAGGTGACTCAGTGGTAGAGTGCTTGCCTTGCATGCATGAGGCCCTGGGTTCTATTCCTCAGCACCACATAAGCAGAAAAAGCCAGGAATGGTGCTGTGGCTCAAGTGGTAGAGTGCTAGCCTTGAGCTGAAGAACTGAGGGACAGCGCCCAGGCCCAGAGTTCAGGCCCCATGACAGGCAAAAAAAAAAAAAACACAAAACAAAACACATAGTTAAGCACTTCTTCATTTCTCACCTTCTGACCCAAGGACCAGCAGTCCTACATTCTCTAATATTGTTGTCTCCTGTGTTCTAACTTGTCTTGCCCATAACTTTAAAAAAAAAAAAAAGGTGAGTGAAAGAAAATGATATTGAGGAGGGGCTTACCCAGGCATTTTTCTTTAGTTGTTTTGAAGGACCTAGGAAATTCTGAGATTTCTTCATTCTTGTTACCCAAGTTAAACTGATTGTTTAAATTTTAAGAGAACTGCCATTTGCAGAATTTAGGGGTTTACAATTTTGAAACATATGGGACAAAGCAGTTTTGGAAATTTACAGTAAAGATTCTGTTCTTTCTATACATTCTTTCAACCCAGCTCAGCGATCCTAAACTTGAGCATACAAAAGAATCATCTGGAAGTCTTTTTAAAATTTCAATTTTCAAAGCCCTATCCTTGTGAAGGATTGACTCCTGCCTTATTCCCCAAGGTCAAGAAAGACACCAGGTGTACATGAACTGGCTTGATTACATGTCTGTCGGCAGACAGGTTATTCCAAACCTAGGCTTGGCTAACCGAAAGGACCTAACCGAAAGGTTCATTTTGGACCTACCCGAAAGTACCTGGCTCTAGCTCCCCAGTAATTACAGCCTGATTTTTAATCCTTTGTTTCCTTGTTTACTTATTTTTTTATTTTTTGTCGGTCGTGGGCCTTCAACTCTGGGCCTGAGTGCTGTCACTCAGCTCTTCAGCTCAAGGCTAGTGCTCTACCACTTGAGCTACAGCGACACTTCCGGTTTCTGGTGGTTTATTGGAGATAAGAGTTTCACGGACTTTTCTGCTAGGGTTGGCTTTTTTTGGGGGGGAGGGTCGGTTGTGGGGCCTGAACTGTGAGCCTGGGCGCTGTCCCTCAGCTCTTCAGCTCAAGGCTAGAGCTCTACCACTTGAGCCACAGCGCCACTTCCGGCTTTTTTCTTTCTTCTTATGTGGTGCTGAGGAATTGAACCCAGGGCCTCAGGCATGCAAGGCAAGCACTCTACCACTGAGCCAACTTCCCAGCCCCCCATGGTTGGCTTTGAACCGCGATCCTCTGATCTCAGCCTCCTGAGTAGCTAGGATTACAGGCATGAGCCACCAGCGCCCGGCTCTTTTCTTGTTAAAACCCATATGAACCCAGCCTCCAAATCCAGTCCCTTGTAAGCTCCGAACCCTCGGGAAGGTGGGGGGGGGGGGGGGGGGGGGGGGGGGGGGGGGGCTCCTCTAACCCCCTCCATCCTGTCCCACTGGCAATAAACAGTCCTAGCCTGTTGAAGGCCTAATCAAGCCTATTCCTTTTCTGTTCTGCTCTGTTTTCCTAACACCTTGGATTCTAAGTCAATGGGTATAGTTTGAGTCTAGACAGCTACATCTTTAATTTGTTAATGAAGGGATCAATGCTCATAGCCAGCTCTCGCAAGTTTCCATCTCATCCAATGGCTAGATGCAGTGGCTCACACCTGTCATTCTCAGTGACTCAGGAAACTGTAAGCAGGAGGGTTACAGTCCAGGCCTAAAGCAACATCCTATATAAAAAATAACCAAGACAAGCTGAGCACTAGTAGCTCAAGCCTAGTTACTTGACAGTCTGAGAACAGAGGATCACTGTTCCAAGCAAGCCAGGGCAAAAAAGTCCATGAGACTCTCCCCGAATAACCAGCAAAATGCCTAACTGGAAATGTGGCTCAGGTGGTAGAGCACTTGCTTAGCAAGCACAAGGCATTGAGTTCAATTTCTAGCAATACAAAAAAGTAATAATAATAATATCTCTATAAACAGCACAGAAGTACAAGATAATGCAAACAAACATTTAATAAACTTATGTTGCTGAAAATGTTACATTTTGTTACTGTTCAAAGCCAAATGTTATATTCAGGAAGAAGAATGTAATTATCAAAAGGAAAGAAGTAACATGCTCCACAGATTTGTTTTCCAAGGCATTTTACTTGTTTGTAGAGCTGGCAACTTTGTATTCAGAGTTCACTTCAAACTTCCTCTCTTCTGAGGCCTTTCTTGACAACCAGGTCTGAAAAAAGCAAACAGATTGCTCTATCTCATTATTCATTTTTTCTTTTCCTTCCTTCCTTCTGCTTTCTTTTCTTTCTTTTTTCTCTTTGCTTCTCATTCTTTTTCACTTTCCTTTCTTTCTCTCCTTCCCTCCCTTCCTCCCTCCCTCCCTTCTTTCCTTCCTTCCTTCCTTCTCCTCCCTCTCTTTTTCTCCTTCTCTCTTTCTTGTGCTGGTCCTGGGG
>NW_012267300.1:6581274-6598103 GCF_000151885.1 Dipodomys ordii
CACACACACACACACACACACACACACACACACACACACACGAGAAAGTAATATTACAATTCTTTTTTTCCCTGTTCTTGTATGTCATCACTAAACATTCCACAAATAGGTGGAGCTGATAAAGCTGTTAGCTTAGGTCAGTTAAGGATAGAACATTCTTTGTTTTCAAAAGACAGTTGTTTCCTTTTGAATGAACTATGAACAAGGTATGACTCAGACCAAATATAGGTACTGAGTAAAATTGTGCCAAAGTTCCTCTGAAATAATAACCGCATATGGCTCTTTAATTTTAAATGAATAAATATCAAATAAAAGCCAAATGAGCTATATTTCAAATGCTCAGTAGTCACATGCTAGCACATTGGACAGCACAGAGATAGTTTTGTCATTATAGCAAATCTGATTTGATCATTCTAAATCGATCAGACATTGATGACTTCAATTCCCTTATTGTAGGGAGCACTCCTCTTCCTCCTCCTCCTCCTCTTCTTCCTCCTCCTCCATAGGTTGTGGGACTTGTCACTGTCCCTGAGCTCTTTTGCTCAAAGCTAGCATTCTACCACTTGAGCCACAGTGCTACTTCCAGCTTTCTGGTGGTTAATTGGAGATAATAATCTTGCAGACTTTCCTTCCCAGTCTGGCTTTGAGCTACAATCCTCATAGCCTCTTGAGTAGCAAGAATTAAAGGCATGAGCCACCAGTGCGGAACAACGGCACAATTCTTGTTCCTCTGGTTTCTTTCTTTTCTTTTTTTCTTTTGTGTTGATATCCAAGACTGAATTCAGGGTCTGGGCACTGTCCCTTAGCATTTTCGCTCCAGGCTAGCTCTCTACCACTTGAGCCATTGACACTTCCAGCTTTTTGATGGTTAATTGGAGATAAGTCTCGTGGACTCTCCTGTCCTGGTGGCTTTGAACTGGGATCCTCAGATCTCAGCCTCCTTAGTAGTTTGGATTATAGATATGAGCCACCAGCTCTGGGCCTTATTTCCCTTTCTAAGGCAGATAATACTACCCTAATAAAGTATGGCGGAGTCTCTTTGGGGTGCCTGGGAGGAGGCAAGACTGAGGCTTTTGTGGAACTCCCAAAGAGCCACAAGAGGGAGAAATCAAAGAAGATTTAAAAGTTGTTCCACTCTATCAGGGCCTGGAAGGATGAAGACATATGGGCTCATTTGAAGAAATTTGTTGCTTAATTAGTACTTGATACTTTAGAAATTTGACTTTGTGTTGATTGGCATTTGATTCCCCTTAAAAGTTTCTATTTGAAAACCGTAACTAAGGACTGGAGGTATAGCTCAGTGAAGAGCATTTGCCTAACATGTGCAAGCAAAAGAGTTTGAACTCAGCTGGGTGCTGGTGGCTCACGCCTGTAATCCTAGCTACTCAGGAGGCTGAGATCTGAGGATCGTTGTTCAAAGCCACACCAGGCAGGAAAGTCCGGGAGACTCTTATCTCCAATAAACCACTAGAAAACCAGAAGTGGCACTGTGGCTCAAGCAGTAGAGCACTCGCCTAGAGCTGAGGAGTGCAGGGACAGTACCCAAGCCCAGAGTTCGAGCCCCACAACCGAAAAAAAAGAGTTTGAATTCTACCACCACAGAACAACTGAAAACAAAAGGGATTCTTAGCCCAAGAGTAAAAATTCAAGAGAAAGAAAGGGTTCTAAGAAAAAGAAAAATCTTTTCTACACAGAAAGTCTTAGAAGAGTTCCTTGCTCCTCTCCTCTTTTCTCTCCTGCCCTCTCCTTTTCTTCCTTTCTTCCTTCCCTCCTTCCCTTTCTCCCTTTCTTTCTTTTTACTGGTCATGGGGCCTGAACTCTGAGCTTGGGCGCTGTCCCTCAGTTCTTCAGCTAAGGCTAGCGCTCTACCACTTGAACCACAGCACCACTTCTGGATTTTTCTGCTTATGTGGTGCTGAGGAATAGAACCCAGGGCCTAATGCCTGCAAGGCAAGCACTCTACCACTGAGCCACCTTCCCCAGCCCCTCTTCTTTCTTTTTGTCGTACTGAAGTTTGAACTCTAAAGACGGGCATTTTCTAGGTAGGTGCTCTACTATTTGGGCCCTTTATGCTTTAGTTCTTTTTTTGGAAAGATCTTGTATTCTTGCAGCAAGACCAGACTGAAATCCTCTTACCCTCTTACATATGCCTCCCACATAGCTGGAGTGATGTTAGTGTCACCATGTCGAGTTATCAAGTTATCACTTTTTTTTTTTTTTTTTGGTTGTGGTGCTTGAACTCAAGGCCTGGGCTCTGTCTCTGAGCTCTTTTGCTCAAGCCTAGTGCTCTACCACTTTGAGCCACAGCTCCACTTCCAGTTTTCCGGTTGTTAATTAGAGATAAAAATCTCATAGACTTTCCTGCTCAGGCTGGCTTTGAACCTTGATCCAGCTACACTGACTTTTTCCTTGGCTTCAGAAACTAATCCTTTCTGCTGACAATTTGGAGGATTTGGCATCAGTGACTCATGCCTGTAAGTCTGGCTACTCATTAGGCTGAGATCTGAGGATCATGGTTGGAAGCCAGCCCAGGAAGAAAAGTCTGTGGGAATATCATTTCCAATTAACCCCCAAAAGTCAGAAGTAGAGCTGTGGTTCAAGCTTTTGGCACAAAAGCTCAGGGACAGCATTCAGGCTCTGAGTTCAAGCCCTAGGATTGGCACACACACAAAGAAAATGGATTGCATTTCTTCTAATAAAGAAAATAATTTCTTTTTTCATGCCAGTACTGGGACTTGAGCTCAGGGCCAAACTTTCAGTTAGCTTTTTTGCTTTAGGCTGGCATTCTTGAGCCACACCTTTACTTTCAGCTTTTTACTGGTTAACTGGAGGTTTGTTTTTTTTTTTTTCAGATTTGTCTGCCTGAGCTGGCTTTCAACCTTCATCCTCAGATCTCAGCCTCCTGAGTAGCTAGAATTACAGGTATGAGGGGTACACTGCAAGAATATAATTTATTATTGTAGAGTAACATCATGGAAAATCATTTACTTTATTTGTTCACACGCTGGTACTGGGGCTTGAACTTGGGGCTTTGAGCCCTTACTTGGCTTTTCCACTTAAGGCTGACACTTTGCCACGTGAGCCACACCTTCACTTTCCAGTTTATGCAGTTAATTTAAATCAGAGTCTAACAGGCTTTTCTGTCTGGACTTGCTTAAATCTGCAATCTTAGATCTCAGCCTCCTGAGTGGCTATAATTACAGGCATGAGACAACCAGCATGTGGTAATGGACTTCATTCTTTTACATTAAAAAAATTATTATAAAGGTGATGTACAGAAAGGTTACCATTACATAAATCAGGTAAAAAGTAAATTTTTTTTTTCCAGGTGTGGGGCCTGAACTCTGGGTCTGGGCGCTGTCCCTCAGCTCTTCAGCCAAGGCTAGCACTCTACCACTTGAGCCACAGTGCCACTTCCGGATTTTTCTGCTTATATGGTGCTGAGGAATAGAACCCAGGGCCTTATGCATGCTAGGTAAGCATTCTACTACTGAGCCACCTTCCCAGCCCTGCCCCTGTACATTCTTTTTGGCCAGTATCTTCACTGTCTCCCAATTTTTCCCTCCTGTACCCACCTACAAGTTGTATAGTTCATTTTCAACATAGTGTCAAGTGAGAACCACTGCTGCATTTGTTCACCCTTTGAACTAAATTTTTGATTCAAACTTCTTCCCTGGGACCTCACTCTCAGTTTATGATGCTGAGTATCTTAGTAATGAAACTTCTATGTGGTCTTTTTTTTTTTTGGGGTCTGGTCGTGGGGCCTGAACTCTGGGCCTGGGCACTGTCCCTCAGCTCTTCAGCTCAAGGCTAGCACTCTACCACTTGAGCCACAGTGCCACTTCTGGCTTTTTTCTTTTTTCTTATGTGGTGCTGAGGAATCGAACCCAGGGCCTCGAGCATGCAAGGCAAGTGCTCTACCACTGAGCCACCTTCCCAGCCCATGGTCTTTTGTTTTAGTTTATATGATTTGCCCTTTGAAAACTACCTGAGTTTCAGTCCTTTTTAGTGCCATCTATTGTATGCTGATTATTGGTCCTATTTTGTTATTTTAATTATTCAAAGAAGCAGGAAATATATACAACTTTACTATCAGTAGTACTAATAATAGTTAATAAGAGAAAATGTTTATTGAACATTGGCTGTATGCCAGACACCATGGTAAGTGCTCAATGGTTAACAATATCTAATTCTCACAGAATTTCATTAGTTTTAATACTGTTATTTTAATTGTAAACAAGGAAAATGAAACTGCCACACTCACTAGTTTATTGTATATTAGGCAACTAGCAAATGGTAGAACTGATAGTAGAGTTTTACACCCCAAACCCAAACTGATGAAACAGCAGTTTCATCAGCTCAGTCTACTTGCCCCTCTAAACCAAATGAGTAGACATGATGAAGGGCAGAGAAAAATTTATTACATGGTATGGGTATGCCATGGAAAGATAGCATTCAGCCCATCATCATCTGTCTTTGGGGTACAGACATGAGCTTTAGGATTTATAAAGAATGAGGGTAGGAGGAGAGAGGTATGCATAATTATTAAACAATTCTGGTCAAAGTATGACTTGGTTGATTACTATTTCAGTCTTGCTTTGATATGGGTTCTGGAGAATTTATTGACCTATTTACCATTGACTGTGTTGTCTAGAAGATGGTCTGTATTGAGAAAGAGCTAATGTTCATAAGGCGTAGTTTCAGTCCCTTGTCATAAAGATGTTATTGATCAGCCTTGTTCTTCTTAGATTCCATGGCTTGAAGTAGATATACATACAGACTGAAGGGAAGAGGCCAAGTGTTTCTTCTGTTTTTAGTTAGTTAATGGGCCCAGTAAAAGCAGTTTTCATGCACTGCTTTCAGACTCCAGATTCAAATCCAGGTGTCTCCCTCTAGATCAAGCAGAAAAATTCTCCCTTATCCATTACTCTGGAAATTTCCTGGTGTATTTTTTTTTTTTTTTACCATCTTAGGGCATGAACTCAGGATGTGGGCTCTGTCCCTGAGCCTCTCTGTGCTCAGGGCTAATGCTCTATCTAGTGCTCTGAGCCACAGCACCACTTCTGGTTTTCTGGTGGGTAACTGGAGATAAGAGTCTCATGGACTTTCTGGCCAAAGCTGGCGTTGAACTGTGATCCTCAGATCTTAGCCTCCTGAGTAGCTAAGATTACAGGCATGAGCCACCTGCAGCAAGCTAAGATTTATGTATATTAAAGTTCTAGTTTACACTAATTAAAACCAACACTAGGATTAGCATTTTCCTTTTGGTATATCAGTGACACATAATCATAAACTCAAGACAGTTGTTTTAAGTTAGTCCAGAAAACTTTTAATTCATTAGTGTGGTTTTGCAAGTTGTAGAAATGGAAACATTCCATAAGTGACTTTGATGTTTTTCATCCCTTTTGCTTTCCTCCTGTGGGAGTTACTGTGGAGATGCTAATGATGGCAGTGGATCAAAGGGAGTAAAACATAAGAGAGAAAATGCTGTTGGAGCCAGGTGAGTAGAACTCCCTTGAGAAATTTACTCGTGGATGATGAAAAAGCAGAACCTAGCTTATGAAGCAGGAAGGTTTAACTGTCAGAGAAACTGAAGCTTCCCATCATATTATGTTGAATAAGAACCAGTCTGGGGGCTGGGATGTAGCTTAGGGGGTTTGATTCCTCATAAACAGAAAAAGCCAGAAGTGGCGTTGTGGCTCAAGTGGTAGAATGTTAGCCTTGAGCAAAAGAAGCTCAGGGACAGTGCACAGGCCCTGAATCTCAAGCCCCAGGACTAGCCAAAACAACAACAAAGAAACCAACCAACCAAAAACATGAAAAAAAAAAAAACCCACCACACACCAAACAACACCACCAACAAAAAACCCCACAAAAAAGTCTGTATTACCCTCTTCCCTGCCCTCATTCTCTCCATCCCTACTTCCCTCCTTCCTTCTCTCCCTCCCTAGCAATATTAGAGGGATTAAAACAGAATTTAAGTTCAAATAATAATGCAAATGTCACTGAGTGTGAACATGAATCTATCTCTTCAAATAGGACATAAAGCTTTGTAAGTATGTAGTTTCTATTTTTTTGTCTAGAACTGAAAGGTTTTGCTCATTGCTGTAAATTAATACCCTTGTTGATGCTGATGAAGTTTCCAGTCTAAATAAAAATAAAAGTGAAGCCAGGCGCTGGTGACTTATGCCTGTAATCCTGCTACTCAGGAGGCTGAGATCTGAGGATCACGATTCAAAGCCAGCCTGGGAAGGAAAGTCCAGCCTGGGAAGGAAAGTCCAGCCTGGGAAGGAAAGTCCCGTGAGACTCTTATCTCCATAAACCACTAAAAAAACCGGAAGTGGTTGAGCTGAAGAGCTGAGGGACAGTGCTGAGGCACAGAGTTCAAGCCCCACAACTGACAAAAAAAAAAAAAAAAAAAAGCGGGGCTGGGAAGGTGGCTTAGTGGTAGAGCGCTTGCCTTGCATGCCTGGGTTCGATTCCTCAGCACCACATAAGGAAAAAGCCGGAAGTGGCGCTGTGGCTCAAGTGGTAGAGCGCTAGCCTTGAGCTGAGGAGCTGAGGGACAGCGTCCAGGCCCAGAGTTCAGGCCCCACGACTGGACCCTCCCCCTCCCCAAAAAAACAAAAAAAAAAAAACGAGAAAGAATGTTTATTTGCTGTTTCAGAAATTTTGATTAGAAATTTAGCACAGTAATACGTTATTTATGAAGCAGCAGGCTTGAACTCAGGGCCTGGGCACTGTCCCTAAGCAACTTTTGCTCAAGGCTAGCGCTCTACCACTTAAGCCACAGTGCCACTTCCGGTTTTTTTTCTGTGTATGTGGTGCTGAGGAATCGAACCCAGGGCTCTATGCATGTGCTAGGCAAGCACTCTACCACTAAAGCCACCTCTCCATGAAGTAGCAAGTTTTGTGTGGAATACTTTCAATTGAAAGGTGAGAGGCACTAGGCTTCAAGGTCAGAGTCATGTGAAATTATAAGCAGAAGGCAGAGATTTTTCTTCTTAAAGTCAATTGCATTTGTTAATAAAACCAAATAAACCCGCAAACCTTCAGAGTCCTCTACAAAGTAAGTTGGAGAGGGTACACTTGAGCCAGACAGGTATGTTTCAGTGGGGACATTCCCCAGAATATTTCAACAGGTTCAGGAGGACAGTTTGTGGATACAGATGTGCCAATTCCGGTCTCTTTCTGTCTCTCCCCTTCCCCCACACGATAAGCGAAAGTTCTCCCTCCGATCACCTTTCCTAGGGCGGAGACCGTGTCCAGCTCACCTCAAAGTTCACACCACTTAACTCAAAGTTATTGGGGTGTCGGGTACCAGTAAATGTTTCCTGATGAGTGAAGAGCTGCGGGTAGGATCTAGCGCAGGGCCAGATTCTGATTTGAGATTCAGAAGCGGTTGAGCTCCTTCCCGCCTCCTCTGTCCCGCTCCCGACCCCCTTCCTTCCCACTCCTCCTCCGTCCCCGCCGCTAAGCAAGTGGCTGCTCAGTGCTTTGCCGCAGTGGTGCCCACAGTGGAGGAGCTTTCTCTAACGATTTATGACTGGCCATCTGCAGACAGAGCCTCGCTGGTAGCGAACCTCTGGAGAGTCAAGTATTGTCGCTAAACCGACTTCAAGCCAGCATCTACTCTTTTTTGTTGTTGCTGCACTGTCCCAAAGTTTTTTGTGCCCTACCACTTGAGTCACAGCGCCACTTTCAGTTTTCTGGTGGTTAATTGGAGATTCGAGTCTCACGGACTTTTCTGCTCGGACTGGCTTTGAACCGCGATCCTCAGATCTCAGCCTCCTGAGTCTAGGATTACAGGCGTGAGCCATCTAACCTTTACGGAATCAGGAGAACCAAAGAAGACCGGAACCCTCTAGTTAGTTCAACTTAGTCCGCAATTAAATCTCTCCCCCTTTTCCTCCTACAACACGTTGTTGTCATGGCAACAGTGGGCGTTACCAACTGGGCGTTCCAGTCGGCGGAAACCGGGCAAAAAGAGTACACGTCTCCAGCTCATTAACATAAACCTTGCGCAGACGCATTAACTGTTCCTGGCTGTGGTTTGCGATTTGTGCATTCAATCTGCGTCTGCGCAGTCGTTGTCAAGCGCCTCTGTCTGCTTCTGCGCCGGCGCAAATTGGCACTCTAGGGAGGGCGGAGCTACGGACCCGGAAGTGCGCCTGCGCAATCGCTCCTACCGTTGTGGCCGACGCATCTTCCAGGAGTTGTGGAGCGGCGCTCGAAGTCTCCCGTGTGTAGTCATGTCGGCGTCGGTAGTGTCGGTCATCTCGCGGTTCTTGGAGGAGTACTTGAGCTCCACTCCGCAGCGGCTGAAGTTGCTGGACGCGTATCTCCTGTATATCCTCCTGACCGGGGCGCTGCAGTTCGGTTACTGTCTCCTCGTGGGGACCTTCCCCTTCAACTCTTTTCTGTCGGGCTTCATCTCTTGTGTGGGAAGCTTCATTCTAGCGGGTAATGATTCAATAAGTAATCTTAATAGTGATGTACCGCGTTCTTTTCTCCCTAGTCGGTGCCGGTGTATAGCAGATTGAGCCTTGTGAGGTTGGGCGAGAACCTTCGAGGTACTTTTCCTGTGATCGTACCAAACAGCTGTCTGGGAGCTGGAATCTAAGAACTGTAAGAAACCGCCTTTAGTGATGCGGTTCAGCCTCGCCTAGAAAATTCACTTCCTACTCTCAGATAGTTTTATCACCGCTTCAAAGTTGGTCGTCGCCTCCTCCCGCCTCCCTCTTGGTTGGGCACCCTGGCTCATGCCTATACTCCTAACTATTGAGAAGGCTGAGACCTGAGGACTGCTGTTCAAAGCCAGCCCAAGCAGGAAAACTTCGGAAACTCCTATCTCCAATTAACTACAAAAAAAAGGCCGGAAGTGGAGCTGTGGCTCAAGCGGTAGAGCACTAGCCTTGAGAAATAGCATGGGATAGCATGCAGGCCCTGAGTTCAAGCCTTGGAATCTGCACACAGTCTTCGAACTGTGTAGAGCACCAGCCTTGAGAGAAAAACCCAAGTGAGAATCTGAGGCCCTGAGTTAAAACCCCAGCACCAGCACAAAAGAAACAGGTCTTAACCATACTAAAACCACCTTGTCACATGCTGGTGGCTCACACCTACTCAGGAAGCTTAGATGTGAGTATCCTGGTTTGAAGCTAGCCTGGGAAGACAAATCTGAGAGATTATTGTCTTCAGTTAAGCAGAAAAAAAAAGTTGAGGTGTGACTCAAGTAGAGCACCATCCCTGAGCAAAAAAGCTAAGCTAGATCTCCAGGCTCTTGAGTTCAAATCCCATTACAGGCACAAAATAATAACAAAATTACCTTGGCTTCATTAGCCTTTAGGGTTACAGATACTTTTTTCAAAACTACATGGAAAAGAGTGGTTTTCTGAAGAGTGGACATAGACTAGTTATAGATTAATGTGATGAATATTTTTTTTTTAAAGAGCAGATGGCTTGTTTATGCCAAGTTCTGTCTTGAACTTGTTGAGGCTAAAACTAAGTTGGCAGACTCCTCTCTCTAATGTGAACTGCTGTTAAGTGGCTTGTTTAGAAGAGAGTAGTTTAGGCACCAGCATAGAAGGGTTAGTTTGGGGATTGAGAGTTCCAAATCTGCTAAATAACAGGTAGTAAATAGGCCCATAGGAATAAAAGTGATTTGAGGCAGAGAAAGGATTGCTGACAATTTATTGTTGCCACAAAGGTAAAATTTGCATTTCTTTTGGCAGCATACTAAATTTTGCTTTCTGTGCTAGCCCAGACTGTTCTCTGGAAATTCAATTTGGCTGGATACTTTTCTGATTATTTGGAAAGGAAATTTTGTACCTATTTGTGCTTTCTGGCTTTACGTGTGTGTGTGTGTGTGTGTGTGTGTGTGTGTGTGTGTTTGGAGAAGGCTAGTTTGGTTGCAGAAAGGGAATTGTAGGAGATTATGTTGGAGATTTTTTTTTTTGGGTCCGGTCGTGGTCCCTGAACTCTTAGCCTGGGTGCTGTCCCTCAGCTCCTCAAGTCAAGGCTAGCGCTCTACCACTTGAGCCACAGCGCCACTTTTGGCTTTTTTCTTCTTGCTTATGTGGTGCTGAGGAATCGAACCCAGGGCCTCATGCATGCAAGGCAAGCGCTCTACCACTGAGCCACCTTCCCACTTATCCCCAGATAAGTTCTTTAGTCTGACTTTTTTGATTTCTTTTCAATAGTATTGTTTCCTCTGTGTGTTAATTTAACATATGCTCTTTGTAAATTGTTCAGTACATTCTAACCCAATTTAGGATGTTGCACTATCCTTTTAAAGGCTAGTATTTGGGCCCAGTGGTATGAAAATGGTCTGCTTTTCCCTGTTCTCTCATGTCTGGGCGACATGATTTCAGGAGCTAGAGGTAGCAGGAGCTAGAGGTAGGAAATTGTTATGGAAGGATGTATTTGGAGGAGTGGATCAACAGTATAGTAGGCTTTGTTTCATTTTTTGTTTTATTAAGATAGGGTCTCACTGTGTAACCCATACTGGCCTTGAACTCTTCACCACCTGCTATCTTCTCTAAAATGGTAGGATTATAGACAGGCTGTGCCTCCAGCTCCAGCTAGTATAGTAGACTTTAAAAAAAGGACTTCAGAAGTAGAGTATTTTTCTTCTAGACAAAGCTGACTGTTTTAACTTATGGTTAGCTATTGCTAAAGGAGGACATCTGTCCCTTATTGTAAATTCTAGTGTTGGCAGCTTTTTAATTTCTTTTTTTATACCTAATCCAAAGCTCCCCCTTTTAAGTGGAAAATAGTAAGACTGTCATCAAAATAAGTCTAGCTAAAATAATCTGGCTACTACTACTGAAAAAATGTCCTTAGGCCAAGAAATCACGATTCGCCCCCCTCTCTCCTTTGTAATACTGCACACATCACATTTGCTCATCAGGTACTCTGTCATTTTAGCCACAATCCCATTCCTTTTTTGTTTCAGTTATTTTTCCAGTAGCATCTGTTTTTGCTTGGGCACCAGCCTTATACTACTCTCCTCCTACCTATATGTCCTGAATAGCTGGAGACGTGGGTGTGTGCTACCTTGCTTGGCTTGGGATGGGGTCTTGCTAACTTTTTGCTGGGGGCTGGCCCAACCCATGTTTCTCCTGGTCACTGCAGGTAGCTGAAAATATAGGTGTGAGCTACTATACCCAGCCCTTGAAATCAGTTTTTAAGCCACTTTACTAGTTTTGTTCCCTAAGCTATGAAATAATTTTGGCTTAAAAAAGTTTTGTTACTGGGCCGGGCGCTGGTGGCTCACGCCTGTAATCCTAGCTACTCAGGAGGCTGAGATCTGAGGATCGTGGTTCAAAGCCAGCCCGGGCAGGAGAGACCGTGAGACTCCTATCTCCAATAAACCACCAGAAAACCGGAAAGTGGCGCTGTAGCTCAAGTGGTAGAGCGCTCGCCTTGAGCTGAAGAGCTGAGGGACAGCGCCCAGGCCCAGAGTTCAAGCCCCACGACCGACAAAAAAAAAAAAAAAAGTTTTGTTACTGGGTGTTAGTGGTCTGTAATCCTACCCACTCAGGAGGCTGAGATCTGAGGATCAGATCAGTTCAAAGCCAGACTGGGCTGGAAAGTCTGTGAGACTCTATCTCTAGTTAACTACCAGAAAACTGGAAATGGCACTGTGGCTCAAATTGTAGAGCAATTGCCTTGAGCTGAAGAGCTCAGGGACAGCATCAAGGCCCAGAGGTCAAGCCCTATGACCGACAAAAAAAAAAAAAAAAAGTTTTGTTGACCTTAGTTTATAAAACCAAGAATGTGGGCTGGGAATGTGGCTTAGTGGTAGTGTGCTTGCCTAGTCTGCATGAAGCCCTGGATTCGATTCCTCAGTACCACAAATAGAAAGAGCCAGAAGTGGTAGAGTGCTAAACTTGAGCACAGAGAGGCTCAAGAACAGTGCCTAGGCCCTGAGTTTAAGCCCTAGGACTGGCAATTCCTTCCCCCCCCACAAAAAAAAAACAACAAAAAAAACAAAAAACCGAGAATGTTTTAGTTTGCGTTTTTGAAAGTCAAGAGATCTAATCCAGGATGGTCTTTGTCTCCAGAGAGCTTTTGAGTTATGTGAGGTGTGGGATACAGCATTTCCTTTGGAATTGTCTCCTGTAACTGCTATCCAGGATTTAGGGTGCCATCTGTGTATCTGTCCAGTTTCTAGACATCTTCATATCCATTCCCACTTCTTCATCCTCAGTATCTCAGGCTAGCCATATCTTACAGGGACTACTATAATTATTACTGCGCTTGTAGCCTCTGGTGTCTCTCCTAGTCTATTCCTGTTTTTGCAGGATGGATTTGACTTGCAAGTCTGATTGGGTCACCCTCTACATTTGTCTATGGTTCCCGAAGTACAGTTACTGTGTTTTTCAGGACACATAGGTGCTTTCAGGACCTGGCTTCATCATTATCTTCAGCTACCTCTCTTATCTATACCTTCTTTCATATGCCTTCTCAAGTATGCTACTTGTGACTTCTTGAACACTGATGTCTCAAGCTATTGTGTCAGTTTTCAAAATTCGTTCTCCTCTTGGAATCTTTAGCTTAAGTGACCCCTGTGTTGGAAGTCTTTTCTGACTTTCCCAGAAGACTTAGGCCTTCTCTATTCCCACTTTACTCTGTGTCTATTTTGGGGTAGGGGAAGCAGTTGTGGAACTTTCTCACTGTCTTAAGCTTCTTGTCAAGTCTGTCTCCCTTCCTTCCCGTGAGCCTTTCAGGGCAGTGGTTCTCTTTCATCTCTGCATCCTCAGTGCTTAATGCTATGTGATATTATAAGCTGGATCCTTTTCATCATTCAGCATGTCCTAATGTTGTCCAATTTAAAAAATTTCCATTTGTTCTCAGGCCCTCCTAGCTAACATCCCATTTCTTCTTTTTTTCTCATTTATATTTTCTTTCCATTTATTCTTATTATTCTGTGTGGTGGTTATCCCTACCACTTCTCTGAAACTACTCTTGCTATGTTGCCAAATCTGATGATCATCCACCTCATCTTGAC
The DNA here is from genome assembly GCF_000151885.1 of Dipodomys ordii. Taxonomy (NCBI): domain Eukaryota; kingdom Metazoa; phylum Chordata; class Mammalia; order Rodentia; family Heteromyidae; genus Dipodomys; species Dipodomys ordii. Next base: position 6,594,287 of record NW_012267300.1, read on the forward strand.
AGCTTGATGACATATAGTACTTCACACCATTAATTGCTTCCTTCTGAGTGAAATAATTGCTTCTTAAATTTTCATGGCACTTTCCTTTTCCTTTTCACTTTGTTAGTTTTCCTTCTTCCTGTTTGTGCTCGGGGCTTCTCTGTCTTAAAGTGTACTTCTACATCATTTCTCTTAGTATTTCTTTCCATAGGTGAATTCATTTATTTTAATTAATTTTTGAGTTAGGTTTTTGCTATGAAGACGAAGTGGCCTTGACCTATGATCCTCCTGCCTCAGCTCTCAAGTGCTGGCATAGGCTACCATGCTTAGATTTTTTTGGGGGGAGTGGGGAAGTCCGGTCGTTGGGCCTTAACTCTGGGCCTGGGCGCTGTCCCTCAGCTCTTCAGCTCAAGGCTAGCGCTCTACCACTTGAGCCACAGCGTCACTTCCGGCTTTTTTCTTTTTGCTTATGTGGTGCTGAGAAATCGAACCCAGGGCCTCATGCATGCAAGGCAAGCGCTCTACCACTGAGCTACCTTCCCAGCCCCATGGTTAGATTTTTATAGGTAACTTTTTTTTTTTTCTGGTGGTGGGGCTTGAACTCAGAGCCTGGGTTCTGTCTCTGAGCCTCTCTGTGTTCAAACCCAGTGCTCTACCACTTGAGCCACAGCATCACTTCTTTTTCAGAGTAATTTATTGGAGATAAGAGTCTCATGGACTTTGATGCCTGGGGTGGACTTCAACCTGATCTTTAGATCTCAGCCTCCTGAGTAGCTAGGATTACAGGTGTGAACCACTAGCATCTGGCTTTTATAGGTGAATTTTATATCTGTATATCTACAAGTGCTACACTTTTATATCTGGCCTGTCTCCCAGAATTCTAAATTGGTAAATCCATTTCCAGCCTGACTTCTCCACTTGATGTCTGCTGTGTCTCTTGAAGTTAACATGTTCAAATAAAATCTCTTTTTTTTTTGCCAGTCATGGGGTCTGAACTCTGGGCCTGGATGTTGTCCCTCAGTCTTCAGCTCAAGGCTAGCACTCTACCACTTGAGCCACAGCGCCACTTCTGGCTTTTTCTGCTTATGTGGTGCTGAGGAATTGAACCCAGGGCCTCATGCATGCAAGGCAAGCACTCTACCACTGAGCAACCTTCCCAGCCCTCAAATGAAATCTTTATGCCCAGCATTCTGTCTCTTCACCAGTCATTACATGGTATCTATATTGGTTGAGTTGTTGAAGCTAAAAATATCCGAGGATTCCCGGATTCCATCATTTCTCTTGTCTCCCACAACCATTTCATCAGAGACTTCATCTTCTCCCAAATACAGTCAGTATTTCCACTTCTATTTTTACTACTATTGTCTTGGGCTCTTCAAAGTAGTTCTTTCTATTTAACTTCTCTCTCTACATTTGTTAAAACCAAGTCATTTATGTTAGCTAGTCAAATTTTCTAGTCCTGTTCCATCTAGTCCTGTTCCCTGAGGCTTACTCAGGCCTGGCAGGATTGCTCTTCTGACTCCCGATCACAACTATCTGGTTACTCTGCCTTTTATTTATTTATTTGTTTGTTTGTCAGTCATGGGGCTTGAACTCTGGGCCTGGGTGCTGTCCCTGCGTTCTTCGGCTCAAGGCAAGCACTCTACCCTTGAGCCATAGTAGTACCACTTCCAGTTTTCTGAGTGGTTTATTGGAGATGAGTCTCATGGACTTTCCTGCCTGGGGTGGCTTTAAAACACAATCCTCAGATCTCAGTCTCCTGAGAAGCTAGGATTATAGGCGTGAGCTACCGGCTCCAGGCCTCTGCCTTTTTATACCTAGGACATCAAGAATACTTTTACTGTAGAGAATGCCTGCCTGTCTTTATATGGTTGGTTCTTTAGCTTCTAAATGTTGGTCTCAAGAACCAGTGTGTGTGTGTCTGTGTGTGTGTGTGTGTATCTGTGTGTGTGTGTCTGTGTGTGTGTCTGTGTCTGTGTGTGTGTCTGTGTGTGTGTGTGTATCTGTATCCTGGGCCCTGTCTCTAAGGCTAGCATGATATCACTTGAGCCACAGCTCCATTTTTGGAGTCTCCATGGACTTTTCTGCCTGGGCTGGCTTCAAATCTCAATTCTCATATCTCAGCCTCCTCTGTAACTAGGATTGCAGGTGTGAGCCACCGGTTCTCAGGTTAAGTAGCATTTTTTTGTGGCTTGAACTCTGGGCCTGAGCACAGTCCCTGAGCTTCTTCAGCTCAAGGCTAGCACTCTACCACTTGAACCACAGCGCCACTTTCAGCTTTTTCTGTTTATGTGGCACTGAGGAATTGAACCCAGGGCTTGCTTGTTAGGCAAGCACTCTACTGCTAAGCCACATTCCCAGCCCTTAAGTAGCATTTTAAAAAAGAGGTCTTCTGTTACTACTGAATAAACATAGTTTCCTAGTCACTCTGTATTATTCTCTTGTATCTTTTTCCATAGCCCTATCCCTACCTGATATTTTCTTTGTTGCTTACTACTAATATATAACCCTTGTTATATGTTTCTTTCCATTAACCTGCAAGTTAGGAGCCAGAATTGTCTTTTTAACTCTTCTATTTTGTGCCAGGTTCCCAGTGCCTGGAGTGATACATGATTTATAGTAGCTGCTCCATAAATATTTTGCTGCATGAATGAACATTTAAGGAAATAGATTAAATTAGAACTGCTAAAATGGAACAGGCTGCCTTAGGAGGCAGTGATTTTCAGTTTTGAGATGTAATTTTCTTCATACAGTGGCTTCTCAGATTTTGGAAATGGTGAGCAGTCTACTTCCTTTCATTCCTTGAGCATTTTATGTATCAGCGGGTACTGTTTGTTTCTGTAACCTCTGAGAACCTTTCTAAACTTGTGTGATTCTCATTCTTTCATTGTCATTGAAATAACTTGAATTACTATGATCATGATATGAGTAACATCAATTCATGACCATATTTACACATTTTTCTTTTGTTCCTTCATATTTCCTCCAAACACTGCTGTTTTCACCCCAATATCCACTGTTGATGATTTAGTACCCATTGCTTCAATTTTTTTCCAGATTCCAACTAAAACATGACAAAATAATTATATCAGTATATATGTGATTCATATATAAAAATAAATATATATGAGATATTGTATATAATGTATGTGTGTGTATATATATATATATAGTGGTCTGGACTGAACTCTAGTCCTTTTGCCATATATATGTATTGTATATTATATATATAAATATATACATAAAAATATAGTAGGGTGTGTGTGTGTGCATGTGCGTGTGTGTATGCGTGTGCGTATACGTGTGCGTGTGTGCGTGTGTGTGTGTGCATACACGCACACGTTCTGATCTGAACTCCAGTTCATGTGTGCTTGCCAGCCAGGTTCTGTTGCTGTTGAGCCATGCCTCATCTTGAGTTTTATTTTTTATTATTTTATATTGGTACTGAACTTGAACTCAGAGCCTCACATTTATCTTTCTTTTTTTTGAGACAGTATCTTGCTTCCTCTCCAGGCACTTGGCCACCTATGTTAGGCTTCCTGGTTACTAGGCTAACAGACTCACAGCACTGTGTCTACTTCTTTGTTGACTGAATAGTCTCAGCCTCCCAAGTCACTAGGATTACAAGTGTGAACCACTAGTACTTGGCTATATAAAAATATTTTAAGAGAGAAATATAGAATAAGATATTTTTTTGGACATTTTTTAAAAAGTAAAAGGGGGGCGGTGCTGGGAAGGTGGCTTGGGCTGGGAAGGTGGCTCAGTGGTAGAGCGCTTGCCTTGCATGCATGAGGCCCTGGGTTGGATTCCTCAGCACCACATAAGCAAAAAGAAAAAA
>NW_012267300.1:6598427-6600035 GCF_000151885.1 Dipodomys ordii
ATGAGGCCCTGGGTTGGATTCCTCAGCACCACATAAGCAAAAAGAAAAAAGCTGGAAGTGGCGCTGTGGCTCAAGTGGTGGAGCGCTAGCCTTGAGCTAAAGAGCTGAGGGACAGAGCCCAGGCCCAGAGTTCAGGCCCCATGACCGGACCCCCAAAAAATATTTAAAGAGAGAAATATAGAATAAGATACTTTTTTGGGCATATTTTAAAAAGTAAAAGGGGGGCGGTGCTGGGAAGGTGGCTTGGGCTGGGAAGGTGTCTCAGTAGTAGAGTGCTTGCCTTGCATGCACGAGGCTCTGGGTTCAATTTCTCAGCATCATATAAGCAGAAAAGTCTGGAAGTGGTTGTGGCTCATGTGGTAGAGTGCTAGCCTTGAGCTGAATTGTTGAGGGACAGTGCCCAGGCCCAGAGTTCAGGACACACACACACACACACACACACGCACGAACACACACACACACACAGTAGGACCTTTACTGGCAATATATAGAGAATTTACTTTTAGCCTTCAAGTAAGAATATTTACCTTTTTGTTTTATGTGTCCATGGTGTAATTTAGACAATTGGATTGTTCCTTTTTCTCCCAACTTTACAAGCATGCTCTAAGAATGTTCTGTAAGTTACCATCCTCTGTCAAAAGGTGAAAACTTTAAATATTAATAGGTATTAATGTAATATGTCACTGCCCCACATGGTGAGCTGTCAAGTTGTCAAGGGTTGGACAGTGGGCAGCGTGGGGGAGGGGCGTGAGTGGCGGTTGAAACTGTTAGACTTGTTGGAGGGGAGAGGGGCGGGGCCTATATATAGGCTGCATGTTCCAAGGGGGTGGTGTGGAGAGAGAGACAGCAGGCCGAGAGGAGGACAGCCAGAGGCACCTAAAGGAGCAGAGCAGGCAGGCCTGTGGAGAGGCCTGAGGCTGGTAGAGAGGTCTCTACTGGAGCAGAGCAGGGCAGGCCTATGGAGAGGCACCTACTGGAACAGAGCAGGGCAGGCCTGTGGAGTGTGGAGGGGCCTGCAAAGAAGGAGGAAGGAAGGAAAAGGAAAGGAAAATCCTGAGCTTTGGAGGTTTGGAGGTTTGGGGTTGGAGGTTTTCAGACCCATTAATAAAGGTTGGGGCTGCCCATTGGAGGCTTGGAGGTTTGGTGGTTGAGGCTGCTCTTGGTTCTAAGTAACTAGCTCAGAACAAGGTAGTTGCAGTTTTCTTTTCTGGTATAGTGCAAATAAAATTCTTTTGTTATCTTTAACCGTGCCTCAATGGATTGTCTCACTCTTTGGAGGTCATAATATTGCCAGTTACTGTCCAAAATGGATGAATGGATCTGTAGTTTCCGCAGCAAGGTTTTAATTGGATGCCCTTGCCTTAGTTGGTGTCCTTCATATTCTGAGGGCCTAGGTTCCTGAAAAGATGAGTGGTGTTTCCATAGTGTTTACATGTTTAAGCATAATGAAAACCGTTGCTGTAGTGATGGACTCTAGAACTGGTCTCAAAGTTTTTGTTTTTGTTTTTTTTTTGGGGTCCGGTCTTGGGGCCTGAACTCTGGGCCTGGGCGCTGTCCCTCAGCTTTTCAGCTCAAGGCTAGCGCTCTACCACTTGAGCCACAGCACCA
>NW_012267300.1:6601390-6603828 GCF_000151885.1 Dipodomys ordii
CTGTACAGTATTTTTACAATAAAAAACATATTTAAAAAAAAGAATGACACATTACAAGTGCCTTAGCTTTTTTGAGACAAGCAGCTGCTAGAGCTGGAAGTTTAAGCTAGTTTGTCTATAACTATTAGGTCCTCGTGGGTGAGCAATTATAAAGTCTGCTGTCAACTATATGTTTTTTCCATTAGAAAATAGTTCTTTTTTTTTTATGGTACTGGGCTTGAGCTTAGGGCCTCAAACTTACCAAGCTGGTCCTCTACCACTTGAGCCACACCTCCAGCCTAAGTTTTGGCTGATTATTTTGGAGATGAACTATAGTAAACTTTTTCCCCTAGCTGGCCTTGAACTACAGTCCTCCAGATCTCAGCCACCAGCATAACTAAGATTATAGGCTTGAGCCACCAGTGGCTGGCCCAGTAATTCACGTTTTTATAACTATATTTGGTCATTCAGCACAGTTTTTTTGTTGCTGCCTTACTGTACCACCATCTAGGTATAACAAACTTTTCAGCCAGGAGATAAGAGATTTCTTAGGGTTTTTTGGTTAGTTATATATTTTTTCCCATAAGGAATCCCTGTTTTGTTTTATAGGATTTATTAGCGTATATTAGTTGTACAGAGAGGATTGTATTGTGATATTTCCATATGTGCATACAATGTATCCCAATCAAACTCATCCCTTGTTAAGCCTGTAGGTTTTGGTATAACTGAAAAGTCCTTTCTGTCCTTGTAATTTTGCTTTAACAGTTAAGAATGTGAAATTTAAGCGTGTAACTTGGTGACTTTTAAGTCTACCAGACTAACAATCATCCAAGTCTAGATATAGACATTACCAAGCCAAGCATGGTGTTACATGCTTGTGATTCCCAACATTTGAGAAGCTGAGTGGTATAGTGCATTTATGGCCAGGCTGGGCTACAGAGTGACAGATGACAGGGGGCTGGGAAGGTGGCTCAGTGGTAGGGCGCTTGTCTTGCATGCATGAGGTCCTGGGTTCAATTCCTCAGCACCACATAAGCAGAAAAGGCTGGAAGTGGGGCTGTATATCAAGTGGAAGAGCGCTAGCCTTGAGCTGAAGAACTTAGGGACAGCGCCCAGGCCCAGAGTTCAGGCCCCACAACCGACCAAAAAAAAAAAAGCAGATGAAAGAATAGTACTAGCACCCTGAAAAGCTCCCTGCGTCTTTCAAAAAACTTACATTACCATGGATTTATTCATCCTAGTTTTAAGCTTTATAGATATGGAATTATACAGCATGTATATTTTATGTCTGGATATGTTGCTCAACATATTTGTGAAATTTGTATATAATGTATACAGTAGAAATTTCATTGCTATATTCCGTTCATATATGCGATGATTTATGCTCTTTGCTGTTAATAGACACTTAGATTGTTTCCAGCCTGGGCTCTTATGGGTATTATTCCTATCTGTGTCTTTTATGTGTGTATGCATTCATGCATGCCGGCATAGAATGTAAAATAGGGTATGTATATGTTCATTAACAGTTGTATTTGTTTTATGCTTCTGGATAATTATTTTGTGTTTTGCTTTTTATACAGTTTGCCTGAGAATACAGATCAACCCACAGAACAAAGCCGATTTCCAAGGCATTTCCCCAGAGCGAGCCTTTGCTGATTTTCTCTTTGCCAGCACTATTCTGCACCTTGTTGTCATGAACTTCGTTGGCTGAATTGATCGCATGTCATTAATGGAGGAGCAGGAGACTGGAAGAAGGTAAGTGATGATCATAATGTTTGTCCTATAATGTTGACTTTATAAAGAGAAATTAAAAGGGGCTGGTTTTCATCATGGTTGACAGGGCTTTAAGACAGAATCTTCCAGTGGTCTGCAAAGAATGCATTACTACCACCATGATTTATCAAGTGCTACTACTTTTGTCCATTGTCTTCTCAGTGTTCTACAAATCACTAAATTAACAGAAAGTAAATGCTTTTTTTGTACTAGTAGCTGTGAAAATAACTCTTTACTTATTTATTAATGTAGTGGGGTTTGAACTTAGTACCTAATGCTTGCCAGGTAAAGTACTCTTTAACCCTTGATCATGCCCTCGGTCCTCTTGTTTTAGATACTTTTCAGATAGGGTCTTGCATTTATGCTTAGGCTGTCCTAGACCATACTCCTTCTGTTTATGCTTCCCAGTTAGATGGGTGACAGGTGTACATCGACAAACCCAGTTTTTATTGATTAATCATCTTTTTTGCCTAGACTGGTCTTGAACTGCATTACTCTTGACCTTCACTCCCTAGTAGCTAGGATTGTAGAAATGAGCTTTCATGTCCAACTATTTATTTATTTATTTATTTTGAGACAAGGTTTCATTGTTTAGTCTAGGATTGCCTCTTTAAATCCTCCTGCCTCAGCCTCCCTCCCAAATACTGAGACTACAGATATGCACCCAGAGATTTTTTTTCTTTTTT
>NW_012267300.1:6604228-6607179 GCF_000151885.1 Dipodomys ordii
GGGCCTGGCTGCCAGAGATTTGTTTTTTGGGTTGTGAAGCTTGAACTCAGGGCCCGGCCACTGTCCCTGAGCCTCTTGTACTTAAGGCTAGCACTCTACCACTTGAGCACAGCACCACTTCCATTTTTTTGAGTGGTTAATTGGAGGTAAGAGTCTTATGGGGACTTTTCTACCTGGGTTCTCTTCAAACTGTGATCCTCAAATTTCAACCTCCTGAGTAGCTACGATTACAGGCGTGAACCACTGATGCCTGGTTCCTCTGCCACCCCTTGCTGCCCCCAGTTTTAACTTTAAATGCTGGGCCATTGCTTTCATGGAATGCACTATAGCACTTACTCCTGACAGACATTAAGTCATTAAGTGTAGGTTGAATAAACGAGCTATTAGCGAACATGTGTCCTAAACTGAAACAAATGGGGAAGTTGGGTTAACTTGGGAGAAGACTTTGAAAAACACCATTTGTCTTGCCATTTGGTTCATTTGTTTGGCATGAACCAAACTCATAGAATTCTGGTAGAAAATCAGAATTGGAGCTGGAGTTATTGACAGGAATGGAAAAGCCTTCTGCTCTGCTTTCCTTTGTGGGTGGTATGTCCTCCATCCCAAGCAGAATCCTTAATGTCTGGATATTTTCTAAGCCATGTGTTAACACTGTTACTTTATGTAAGAAAACTGGCCTTCAGGGCAGTGCCTTGGCCTATTAGTGACCTTGGTCCAGTGATTGGGCAGCCAGTTGCTAATGAAGCTCTTGCTTTTACATTCTTGTCTTTGCACTACAAAATCACTGTTGCTTTTAACAGGTAGTAAGAAAAGAGACTCTTAGGAAATTACATCTTGTTTTTTTCTTGGGGAGTGGATGGGGTGGGGACATTTCCAGGACATTCCAGTCTCTTTGTCTCACTATTGGCCACGTTATTGTTTTTGTATTAGTTAGCCAAAATCTAACTCAAGAGTTAGAGCAGTCATGTGTAAAATGTATACAGTAATGTGACAAGGACTGTAATTCATCTTGTGGCATGAATTAATTATTTATAATGCTACCTAAATCTGTTCTTTGATATAATGTTTCAAAAACAGTTTGTATTAGTTCAGGTAAGATTTTACTTTTTGGTAGTGGTAAGTTGGCAGAGATGGTTTATTTTATTGAAATTTTTTGAGAACCACTTCTTTCTGTTATTTAATACAACCTAACTCCTTGGAGACCTGATTAAAACTTGTGTTGTCCTCCCTTCTTCCTTCTTATTGGAACTGTCTTGGGATATGGAGGTGTCATGTATGAATAAGGCACCAATTCTGCGGGGCAAAGTTTACTTCTCTTTAAAGGCATGTTACAGACAGGAAGCCAAGTAAGCAGGGTTGTGTGGCAGACAGTCCACTCAGGTTTTATCCCTAATGTGTTACCGACCTTTGTTCTGATGGCTCAAAATTTGAGTTCACAATCTTGTGTGATTAGCTAGGTTGAAAGGGGTTAAAAGTTTCTTCCAGCAATCAACCAAAACCAGGGCCCCTGGCCAAATTGTCAGAAAAACAATTCTTTCCTCACCTAGAGCTCTACCACTTCAGTCACGCCTCCAGCCCCTAGAAAAACAATTATAGCAGTATGTGGCTTAACTAAAATAGCTTCTTGTAAGATGTCAGCTGCATTTAAAAAGGCAGTGCTTATGTCAAACAACCATTTTGACAGAAAAGATTCTAGCTCCTACAGTCTGTCCCTATGTACTTTCTAGTCAGTGCCTTATTACTGAAAATACAAAGAAAGGCAAATGTGGTTCTTGCTTTTGAATGGGAATAACCTAGTAGGAGAACAGACATGCATGTATAGCAGGTAAAATACAACGTGGTTAGAGCCTCACCAAAGATCTGAATAAAGTGCTTCAGGAGATGGTCAGGGGAGGACTGAGCCACGTGAGAGCAGAGGCAGCTGGTGAGCCCCATGCCCAGTGGATTATAACTCTCACCAGTTACCAGATAAATGTTAGCAATGGATAACCTTGAATACAGCCCAAGAGCTGACCCTTCAACATTAACTTTACCCTTGCAGATATTGAGAGTCATTGTTGGAAAGGCCCCAAGTCTTCTATCTCCCTCCAGACTAGCTGAAGTTCGTTTTCCAGATGAGTCAAGAAGGGGACAGAGAAAACATTTCAGGGATGTTCTCAAGGCTCAGGGAAATACCAAATCATGGAAAAATATTTCCTGGGGCTGTTGTGATTAGAGGAGGGCTGTGCTGCAGAGAGTTTAGTATTTCAAACTTATGACAAAAACAGACCAAAAAAGCAGGCTCAGCAGAAACTTACTGCAAACCATATTAAAAACTGAGGGCCACCTGTTCAGCTGGGAATTATGGGTCCAATGTATAGCAAAATCGTCTAGTTCCAGATTGCGGTGTTAAATCATTCTATAGAAAGTAGTGGGTTCACAGAAAAATTCTCAGTATGATTGCCCATGCATTTTCTACAGAGGTGCTGCTTTGACATATACTACCCTGTCCTGCTGTCAGTCCTGTTAATATACATTTGCTGCTTTTATGCGCTTTTAACTCAGCTGTATGGACAGTGTGCCAAAATATGTTAGAAACACTTTCCAAGTGAGTTCTCAGTATTTATACCCTCTAAGAAGGTAGAATAAAACAGATTGAACATTTTCAATATTTTCCAACTGAGAGTTGGATATAAAAACACAAACATCTATAGTGTAACTAGTCTGCATGAATTTGAGGGTGACATTTAAAACCATCAGCTATGCTAGAAAAGGCAGAGCAAAAGAAAATGGTATTGAAGCCAGGTGCTGGTGGCTCACGCCTGTAATCCTAGCTACTCAGGAGGCTGAGATCTGAAGATCACTGTTCAAAGCTAGCCCTGGCATGAAAGTCTGTGAGACTCTTCAATAAACCACTAGAAAACCGGAAGTGGCGCTGAGTGCTTGCCTTGAGCTGAAGAGTTGAGGGACAG
>NW_012267300.1:6608354-6634615 GCF_000151885.1 Dipodomys ordii
TTTTTTTTTTGTCAGTTGTGGGGCTTTGAATTAAGGACTGGGTGCAGTCCCTGAGCTCTTTTGCTCAAGGTTAGTGCTCTACCACTTTGAGCACAGCGCCACTTCTGGTATCTGAGTGGTTAGTTGGAGACAAGAATCTCACAGGGACTTTTCTGCCCAAGCAGGCTTCAAACTGTGATCCTCAGATCTCAGCCTCCGAGTAGCTAGGATGACAGGCATGAGCCACCAGCTCCTTCCTTCCTTTTGTTAATAACTATTTAAAAAAGAGAAGTACAAGCCATGTGCCAGGTGGCTCTGTCATCCTAGCAACTCAGGAGTCTGAGATCTGAGGATGTAGCCAGTCTGGGCAGGAAAGCTTGTGAGACTCTTACACCAATAAATCGCCAAAAAAAAAAAAAAATCCAGAAGAGGAGCTGTGGCTCAAGTGGTAGAGCTCTAGCCTTGAGCAAAGAAGCTGAGGGACAATGCCCAGGCCCTGATTGAAGCCCCACAGCTGGCATTTGAAAAGGGGGAAAAAAGTACAAATACTCCCCTATCTACTATCTTGAACAGATAAAACATTAGTCAGCTGAAGTTCTTCCCTTTGAATCCCTCTCTAGTCTTCAGTTCTTCCACATCCTGTAAGACTTGAACTTCTTAATAATTTTGTTCAGCTAGGACTAATGTAATATGTAGATTTATTCCAAACTTCAGACTTCAGTCTCCTGAAAACATATCCAAACACAGCAGTTTGGAAAGTGATAGTAAATGCAGTTGTTTTAGTTATACTGGATGGCAATATTGCTTATTGGGGGTCAAGAAGAGACTCACAAAAGTGAAAATACAAGAGTAAAATACAGCCAGGCAGTGATGGTTCACGTCTGTAATCCTAGCTACTCAGGAACTGAGTTCTGAGGATTGTAGTTGGCTGGAAGCCAGCCCAGGCAGGAAAGTCCATGAGACTATCTACAACTAACCACCAAAAAGCCAGAAGTGGAGCTGCAGCTTACCAGATAGAGTGCTAAGCTTGTACCAAAAACCCCTTAGGATAACACTCAGGCCCTGAGTTCAAGCCCCAGGGCCAGCACCAAAAACAAAACAAAACAAAAAAATAAGTAAAAATTATTTTAGCATGCTGTGAGCCTGGAGATCCAGGCTCGCCAGTAATCCTGTAATTATAATTTTCTGCACTTATGGTGACAGTGAAGTTTTTTTTTTTTTTGGGTCCGGTCGTGGGCCTGAACTCTGGGCCTGGGCGCTGTCCCTCAGCTCTTACTAGCGCTCTACCACTTGAGCCAGAGCGCCACTTCCGGCTTTTTCTTCTTGCTTATGTGGTGCTGAGGAATCAAACCCAGGGCCTCAAGCATGCAAGGCAAGCGCTCTACCACTGAGCCACCTTCCCAGCCCAACAGTGAAGTTTTGAATGGATGTGTGACACAGCAAGTCAGTAGATTGCTTTGTATACCTTGTGTAGTTACTTCCAGTTTTATTCTTCCATGTCTTCAAAATTCTCAAAAGTTTTTTTTTTTAATTTTATACAGAGGGGTTACAATTACATGGGCAGGATAATGCGTACATTTCTTACCAAGCATTGCAGCCTCCTCCTTTTGTTTACCCTTCACATCCCTTCCCAGCCTCCCCCCTCCCCCCCAATCCCAATCTTTCTCCTAACCAGATTTCTGAAGGGAAATGAAGGAAAGAGGGACAGGGCAGCATTGTATCAGTTTGGGACTTAAGGTTCTTAATGACTTGGGCCCTAATCAGAGGGAATGTGAACTGGGCAGGCACCAAAGGATAAATCAAGGCTGTAGTGTGCTAGGCTTCTAAGGATACTGCCATGCTTGTGCTAAAATTGTTAGTATTGCGTTGTTTATACATAATGGAGACATTCTTTCACTGGTGTTAAAAAATTCAGTGTTTATTTCTAGCTAGAGCAAGGAGGCGATGGGGTTGGGCAGACCATTTTAACTGTGACTAGCAGTGCTGTTTACAAACATGCAATTGTGTTGACTTTCCAATTCCTCAAAGTATAGTAATCTAGAGAATTACCCGAAATGTAAATGTAAACGTTATTCTTTAGGTTCTGCTGCCACCTAGTGGATTGAGTATTTCCTTGCTGAGAGATAGGCATTCTAAAAGATAAAAAGAATTGTGTTTGGGGGAAGAAACCCTAATCTTTGTATAAAACCTAGTTTCTTTCCAGTCATAGGAGGGCAGCAGAGGTTCAAGTGGGTTTATATGCTACATTAAGGGCTACTTTACATGTTGGCCAGAAGTAGGCAGTGTTGAGCTAGGAACAAAAGGGCACAGAATCTCTGTGTGGTCCAAGCTTTTGTTGCACTGGAAGAGCTTGGCCTCATCGACCCAAATTTCACCTCTCTCTATTTCACTTTAGTCAGTTCAAGAGCTCCTTTTTTGGCTTTAGACTCACTGGTTTTAGCAATGAGCTCCCATTGGCAGTAGCGTTTATTTTTGTTGATGGCAAGGGTATTTAGTTATTTCATTTTCTTTTTGACCTTCTTACCTTGTGTTGAGTTAGGTTCAGCCACCAAATAAATTTTTCAAAAAGAAAATTATCCTTAGTTTGTAGAAAAATCTTCTGCAGTAGTCACAACATAATCTCTTTTTCAGTGCATTTCCTCCTTGTTAGAAGATGGCATAAATTCTTTAGCTCTTAGTCTTGGAAACTTAAATCTGCCTATTTTGTTTGCTAAAAAACATAATTGATACTGAGTGCTCACTCCTATACTCCTAGCTAATCTGGAGATTGAGATCTGAGGGTCATAGCTCAAAGCCAGCCCAGGTAGAAAAGTCCTTGAAACCCTTATCTCCAATTAATTTCCTAAAAAGTGGTGCTGTGGCTCAAGTGGTAGAGCACTAGACCTGAGCACTAGCTCAAAGACAGTACCAAGGCCTTGAGCCACAGACTGGCACCAAACAAATGAACAAAAGCCCATATTGATGACTCCAGTTGGTTGCTAAACAATATTTGAATTTGGCCCATTTAAAGCTACAGAGAGAGCAAGACAGAGACAGATAGAATAGGAATGTGAGAATGAATATCAGGTAGACTTGTATTTATGAATTTCATTGTTATCCTAGTTCCTTGGCTTGTTTTTTCCACCTTCCAGCTCTAATGCCTCCTACTCTTAAGTCACCATGACCTGCCAAGCTGCACAGGAGCTTCCTCTTGAACTGTCAGGTCCACTGTACAGACCTCTTGCTCCATTTATCACATTGTTAGAAAATTGTTCAAACTGATTCCTCTTTTCTACTCTGAACTCTGAAAGTTCTATGAGGGTAAGGACTTTAGGGTTTACCAGTACATGTTTGCTGAGTGAATATGTAAATGAAGAGGTCATATTCACCTGCAAGAAAAATAGTTCTGCAATTGGTTACTTGTGATGGAAGAAAAAACCAAGGAGATGATTCCTATGAAGGCTTTGTGATAGAAGTCTGAGAGGACCAGTTAGAAGGCCTGCCCTGGAGACTTGGTACTGTCAAAGTTGAATGCAGAAGCAAGCTGGTCTCAGAGACAACCTCTAGCTATACAGTTAGGGGCTTGGCCTGGCTCTTCTGCCAAATCTCTTATAGCTGTGAACCTTTCATTAGTGTAGTTTATGGTGGATTCTGTGTTTGAGAATAATTGTGCTTTTTTCTTTTTTGGTTGTGGGGCTTGAACTTTGGGCCTGGGCGCTGTCCTTGAGCTCTTCCGCTCCAGGCTAGTGCTCTACTGCTTGAACCATAATGCCACTTCCCATTTTCTAGTAGTTAATTGGAGAATTTCGCAGAGTTTTCTGCCCAGGCTGACTTTGAACCATGATCCTCAGATCTCAGCCTCCTGAGTAGTATGAGCCACAAGTGCCTGGCTTTTCCGCGCCCCGCCCCCCCTTGGTAGACCTTTGCCTTTTTTTCCCCTATAGTTGTTGCTTTTTGTCCATATTTCCTTCATCTATTCACAGAAGGTAGAACATTAAGGTGTAGTTATTGATAACAAAATGCATAATAAGGGTTTTTTTTTTTTTTTTTTTTTGCCAGTCCTGCAACTATAACTCAGGTCCTGGGCACTGTCCCTGAGCTGCTGCTGCTTCTTTTTTTTTTGTTGGTTTTGGGGCCTGAACTCTGGGCTTGGGTGCTGTCCCTCAGTTCTTCAGCTCAAGGCTAGCGCTCTACCACTTGAGCCACAGTGCCACTTACGTTTTTTTCTGCTTATGTGGTGCTAAGGAATCGAACCCAGGGCCTCATGCATGCAAGGCAAGCACTCTACCACTGAGCCACCTTCCCTGTCCCATCCCTGAGCTTCTTTTGTTCAAAGCTAGAACTCTATCACTTGAGCCATAGCACTACTTCTGGCCTTTTCTGTTTATGTGGTACTGAGGAATCAAACCCAGGGTTTCAGGCATGCCAGGCAAGCACTATACCATTAAGGCATATTCCCAGCCCCAAAATGCATAATAATTTTAAAAAGCCTTTTAGATAGCAACATTTGTAACTTTTTTTTTTCCTTGTCAGTTGTGGGGCTTGAACTCAGGGCCTGGGTGCTGTCCTTGAGCTGTTTTGTTGGAGACTTGCATTCTACCACTTTGAGCCACAGTACCATTTCCCCTTTGTAAAATACTTTAAGTTACCACATTACTTATATAGTTTTATATATATACCTTTACATATGTATCTTTGATCTTATGTGTATCTTTGTACATAATCCTTCCACATATACACTTTTTTTTTTTCCCTGTGCTGGTCCTGGGGCTTGAACTCAGGGTCTGGACTCTGTCCCTGAGCTTTTCTTGTTCAAGGATAGTGCTCTACCCCTTTGAACCACAGCTCCATTTCTAGTTTCTGAGGGTTAATTGGATATAAGTCTCATGGGGACTTTTCTGCCTGGGCTGGCTTTGAACTACAATCCTCAGGTCTTAGCCTTTCTGAGTAGCTAGGATTACAGCTGTGAGCTACCAGCGCCTACCCCAAACTTTTGTTGTATTTTTTGCAGGTTTTTTTTTTTTTTTTGGGGGTCAGTCGTGGGGCTTGAACTCTGCGCTTGGGCCCTGTCCCTGCGCTCTTCAGCTCAAGGCGAGCGCTCTAATGCTTGAGCCACAGTGCCACTTCCAGTTTTCTACTGTTTATTGGAGATAAGAGTCTCATGGACATTCCTGCTGGGGCTGGCTTTGAACTGTGATCCTCAGATCTCAGCCTTCTGAGTAGCTAGGATTACAGGTGTGAGCCACCGGTGCCCAGCTATTTTTTGCAGTCTTGTGTTTAAGACATGTGATTATTGAAGATTTGAAGTGTGACTGAGGAACCAAAATTTTTATTTAATTTTAATGAAGGTTAAATAGTCACCCGAACCTAGCTCAGCTATGTTAGAAATCACAGCTCTAGCAGATTGGTCAGGTTGTCAGGTTACAGTTTGCTTGTTTCTGAAACAAGGGGATTAGCTACTTGATGTCTGATGCTTCCACTCTTGGAACTATATGATCTATGCCTTCTAAAAGTGTAGTGATTCTGATTGAGTTCTGATCTTGGAATCTTTGTCAAGTGGTATTTTATTATATTTTTTCCAATTCTAGTTTTAATTGGGTTACCAGAATGTAAGATGAATGGATTTAAGGGAAATCAGCATCTGATCATAGTTGTAGTGCCTGAATAGATTTGGTGCTGGAGAAGAATATACATTGGAAATAGAAATGACCCTATCTGGCTTTATCATTTCTGTCTATACAGAGAATAATTCTTTTTCACAGTTCTTTGTGTTGTGCCTTGCTTTAAGACTATTAGTGCAGACTGATCAAATGGCACTGTTTTTTTTGTGTGTGTGTGTGTGGAAATAGACTGAAGAAGTCCTAAGTTTTCTCAGTAGGTGTCTTCCTTTTGCATGTCTCAGTAGTTTCCCAAATCCTTATCATTGGTTAACCCCTCAAGTCTTTCTTCTGAACTGTTCCATTTTCCAATTTTGAGCTAACTGTTTAAAAAATCCTAGGACCTCTGCTTTTGGAATAGTGTCTGGTAATATATTTGTTTGCCTTAAAAGAAGGGAACAGATCTTTGTGAGTAGGGTTTTCTGAAAACCACTATTAAAGAGACTTACTCTTATGAATCAGTTTTGCCTGTCACATAGATTGGCCCAGTCTCTTAGGTTTAAGTGTTTTAATATTATAAAATCTTGAAACTTTTGATTTAATTTGGGATTTATTTTGCAATTCTGAATGTGTCAAGGCTTTGTTCAGTGTAATGGCCTTTAGTCCTCTCCTGTCAGAAACTGATGGCTATTAGAACTGATGTTAATAATGGTTCATGGTCCTTTGCTAGAGTTTTCTTTTAAGAATTAAATTCAGTGGAATGTACAGGTGAGTTTAATAGTCCTTTTTGTTCTTATTTAGCACTTTTTGCTTTCTGGTTTTGCCCTTTATACATTTCTTACAATTCCTCTGACACAGGAATGTGCTGTAATTATATAGCTTTTCTTTAAACACCTCAGTGAAATAAAAGCATTCTGCCTGGAAGTCTAAAATCTTTCCTTTAAGCTCTGTTGCTAGCATCTCTGGGTCACTTGTAACAATACACAAAGTTAGAGTGGTTCTCTATTTCCCTACTATGGTGGGTAGCTCATTTCTTCTGCACGTTGATGTTTTTCAACCCTTTTCAAATCACAGCATACATAGATTACAATATTTAGTATAGCACACACTGAGAAAATTGGCTGCTAGAGTTGGGAATATTGGTGCCAGTCAGGCCAAGAGTTCAATTTCTGGCCGTCATCATCTAAGCCGACTGAAGGGCTTAGACGGGAAGCCTAAGTCTTTCTCTGGGAGGGTGGTGCTGTAGCACATTTACCCAACCCAGTTCATTCAGCTTTAACAGCAGTAACATGGCCACTTCTTTTAACTCCTATTTTCTATACAAAATTACCTTTTTCTTTTTTTCTTTCTTTTTTTTTGGCCAGTTCTGGGGATTGAACTTAGACTGGGTGCTGTCTCTGGGTTCCTTTTGCTCAAGGCTAGTGTTCTCCCACCTGAGCTACAGCACTACTTCTGGCTTTTTCTGTTATTAATAGGAGATAAAAGTCTCCCGAACTTTCCTGCTTGGGTTGACTTTGAACTGCCATCCTCAGATCTCAGCCTCCAGACTAGCTAGGATTATAGGCATGAGCCACTGGCACCCCACCCAAAATAACTTTATCTTAAATGAAAAACTAAAATATTTCTTCTAAAAATTTAGTCCCTTCATTAAGAACTTTTTTTTTTTCTTGGATCCTTCCTCCTCTATCCTCATCTAAATTAGAAATTAGTGCTTTTTAAGCATTCTAGATCCAGAAAAGCTCTGGTTAGGGATGATTCCCTTTTCCCTCCTGGGTGGGTAGCCCAAGTCCTCTAAAAGGTAGCATTTCTCACCCTTTTCTATAGCATACTTAGATTACAGTGAAGGTTCCTCACTGTAAGAAGTTATGGGCCCAGGAGGTGAATGACAGGCCAAGTCCTGAGGCTAAGCAATGCAGAGCAGGAGTTAGAACCCTTGCTTCCTAGTTAGTTGCTAGTCACTCTTGCCATAGTGGGCTTGGAACTCAGGTTTGAACTTTTTTTTTTTTGTCAGTCATGGGGCCAGAACTCTGGGCCTGGGTGCTGTCCCTCAGCTCTTCAGCACAAGGCTAGTGCTCTACCACTTGAGCCACAGTGCCACTTCTGGCGTTTTCTGCTTATGTGGTGTTAAGGAATTGAACCCAGGGCCTCAGGCATGCAAGGCAAACACTCTACCACTGAACCACCTTCCCAGCCCCCTGAACATATTTTTATAGATTTTAGTTCCATAGAATATTCTGCAATGTACCTTGTTCCAGTTCTTCTAACCTGGCTACAGTAATGTCGTGGGTTTAGAGTTGGTATGGAAGGATTTGGGGCTTGGCATTTTATCTTTCTACTTTTATCTTTCAGGTTCACTTTTTGATGTACCCTGGATATGAGTTCTCAAGATGGCGGCTTGATGAACATGTGGAGTCTTCCCATTTGTACCCATTACTGACTGGTTTGGTATGCAGGCAAAAAGCCCAGAGAAAGTACCATTGTAACATACGTTTATACCGGGAGCTCCATCTTCCCCTACATGTAACCTTTTACTTTCCAAATTAAAAACTCCATGCTACTTCTTTTCATGCCTCAGACTTTTTTTTTCTTTTTAAAAGTTTATTGGTATCAAAATCTTTTTCCTTTCAGTCTGTGTAAGTATAAGCTTCATAGGAGTTGATAGCTGTGACTGAAACATTGTTTCCATTATGTGTATTTGAAGTTGTGACAAAAGGCTGGAATGGTAATCCTGGAAATGGTGCCCTTTGTCCTTACCCTGGAGCAAGTAATCCTTTACTAATTCTTCATTGTTAAAGGTGGTTCTGCTTTTCTCACTTGGTATATTCCTGGAACTGCACCGTTAAGCTCTTTATTATCAATTGAGTAAGTGCTTTCTCATTTCTGTTTCAACAGGCTTCAGGGATAAAAAGTAAAATGTTCATCCCTTAGGCAGTGTAAGCAAAGGACGAAACGTTGGAGTTGTATGTATGTAGATTTGTTATATATGATGTTCTCCAAAGCTTCTTGCAAATACTTTCATTTTATTCTTGGAGGTGTAGGGGTTCCAGTTCTCACTAGATAGGTGAGGAAATTAAAGCTCAGATTTGTGAGCAGCATCAGAGTTGATGACAAAGCGTGGGCAGAATGTAAGTCTGCAGGGTGATCTGCAGGGTGAGGTCTAGTCATCGTGTGTCGTGCCAACTCAGGGGTACAGTAGATTGGCTATTTATGGGAAACAAGTCGTGTTGAGAGTTCCTCTACTTAAAGTGAGCTGATCCTTAATTGCAAGAATAAAACACAAATATCTTATTATTTATAATCTGAGGATAACTGCAAGAATAAGATGCAAATATTTGTGAAGGAGCCTTGGAGACTGTCATATACTACAAAACAACATGGGAAACAAGCCAAGTTGAGAGTTCCACTATTTCACTTTGGTTGACTGCTGAGATGAGTTGTGTTCCAGAGATTTTCCAGCAGCAAGGCTACACATCAGCATCATTTGGGGAACTTAAAATTCCATTGCCCAGGTCACACCAGACCTGTAGCTGTAGTGAAGCTACCCAGGTGATTCCAGTGTGCTGCTAAAGTGGAGGAACAGGCTCTGGGTTCTTGCTATAACACACACACACACACACACACACACACACACACTGTCATTGGTACCTGGCTGTGTTCTAAGGTAACTAAAGCCACACACACACACACACACACACACACACACTGTCATTGGTACCTGGCTGTGTTCTAAGGTAACTAAAGCCATACACTTACACTCTGGGTCCATGGCCATGACTTACCACTCCTAGGGTTAAATTCTCAAGATTATGATTTAACACTTTTAACAGGTTTTATTAGACTTTTATTAGACTTCTGGAATATTTATAGTCTAGATTAGACAAGTATTTCAAATAAGCACCTGAATTTGAAGAAAATGGACTAAAATACCTATCAAAAACATAATCATTAAGCCTTTTAACATACAGATTTAAATTTCTCACAATAATGTGGAAAGCTATTAAGTACACAAATTTCAGATAAGCTATTGTTAGAGATTCTGATTTACCCAAGGGAAACTCATCTTTGGTATTTTTACCATTTGCAATTAGGCAGTTATCCTGCAGTCTGCTTTTTGGGACTCTGGGTTTAAAATTCATTTTGGTTTCTCTTACTATATGGTTCTCAATTCTGTATGCACTGAATTAGCTGTAGAGGTAGTCCTCAAGTTTAAAGAAATGAATTATCCTTTGTTTCCTGAAGGAGTTTCACAGTCTTGGGTTTTTATTTTTAAAATTTATATATACTTTTTAGCTGAAACAGGAGTTGTTTTTGAGTACTACTGCATAAATTAAGGTATAATGTAGCATTTCCCGTGGCCTCCAGCTCAATATCTCTATGGGGTGGTTTATTTTATTTTCTGAGCTCCTTTGTGGGGCCGGAAGCCATTTACCACAACCACTGCACATCGTCAGCTCCCTGCTATTCTTTGCAGTGATGGGAAGCCCAGCCCTTTAGCACCTCCTGCCTACACACTTCCTGCCCTCTATCACATGGAAACTATCTCGTATGCTTGCTTCTCTTAGCAGCCTATACCTTTGGCCTCTTTGATCACATCCTTTCATCTTGAACTGCAAAATCCTTTTGTGATGATGGTTGGAAAATACTTGGGAGGTCATAGAGACCTGTTCCATAGTTTTGGAAGCTCAACAAACCAGTAATGACCAGTTACCTGCCGCTGGGAGCTATGTAGCAACTCAGCTTGACTGCTATGTTACTATCTTGGTTGGTTATAGGCCTGAGCTTTGGAAGTCAGCTAAAATTTGAGTGCTCTGTGACTTTAGAACTACAATTAAAAAGAAAAAACAAATAGATTCAAAAACGAGTTTCTCAGATGTGCTGGTAGCTCATTCTGGTAGTTAAACTACTCAGGAAGCTAAGATCTGAGGATTGTGGTTGGAAGCCAGTTTGGACAGAAAAGTCTATGAGACTCTTATCTCCAATTAACCAGCACAAAGCTGGGAGTGGAGGTATGGCTCAGGTGGCAGAGTACCAGCCTTGAGCAAAATAAGCTAAAGTAGTTGGGTAAATGGAGGTTCAAGCCTGTAATCCAACTCAGGAAACTGAGATTTGAGGAGTAAATTAGAAATGGTGCTATGACTCAAAGTGGTAGAGAGCTAGCCTTGAGCAAAAAAGCTCAAAGACAAGGCCCAGGCCCTGAGTTCAAGCCCTCATACTTGTGTGTGTGTGTACACATGCACTTGCACAAAGTTTCTCCTGTGAGAGAGCACTTTCTTAAACATATTAGGTGAGGGAATAAGAAAAAAGTGGGACAAACCTTATGAACTAGTCATGAAGTATTTTGTTTATCTAGAACTTAGAGGTAAGTCTGAGCTTCTGCAAAACTACATTCAATAGAATAAAAAGAATACATTCACATCTCAGGCAGCCTGGTACTGTGGGAAGTACAGTAATATTTTAAAGTGTTGATTTAAAGCCTGTGTTGCATCTTATCTGTCTTTGGAACTTTTGTCTCTAAAAGTTAGTAAAAAAATTAGGTATTTGTGCTCTGTGCTAGGTAGTGCAAGGTATTATAAAAGCAAAAAAAGCTCTTGCATGAATGAATGAACTAACATGGAGCATTGCCTGTATGTCTGATGTGGAGTTAAGTCACTTTTTTTTTTTTTGTTGGTTGTGAGGCCTGAACTCTGGGCCTGGGGACTGTCTCTCAGCTCTTCAGCTCAAGATGAGTGCTCTACCACTTGAGCCACAGTGCCACTTCCGGCATTTTCTGCTTATGTGGTGCTGAGGAATGGAACCCAGGGCCTCATGCATGCAAGCACTCTACTACCAAGCTACCTTCCCAGCCCTTAAAGTGCACTCTTGTTATGTTTATATAAAACCTATAATCCCTGGGCTGGGAAGATGGCTCCGTAATAGAGTGCTTGCCTTGCATGCATGAGACCCTGGGTTTGATTCCTCAGCACCACATACGCAGAAAAAGCTGGAAGTGGTGCTATGACTCAAGTGGTAGAGCACTCGCCTTAAGCTAAAGAGCTGAGGGACAGCGCCCAGGCCCAGAGTTCAGGCCCCACAACCAACTAAAAAAAAAAACCAAAAAACCCAAACCAAAAAACCTATAATCCCATGAAGTCCTGTCCCATGAGGGTTGGATTCTCATTTTCCAAATGAAGAAATAGAGACTCCCTTTGCCAGTGTTAGGATTTGATCTGTCTGACTCAAAGCATTTTGTTTAATGTTTAATGAGATAAATAATAAAACAATAAGCATGGGGATAGTAAGACTTCATGCTGCTGTACTAACAAAGTGTAAGGGAAAATAGCTTGTGAATGTAACTGTTTTACAAATCTACCTGTACTGTCAGCAGTCATCAGAGATGCTGAGCACCTTGGCTGCCTTGCTGTTTCCCCTTCAGCTGCTCATCTACTTTCACTGGCGTTTAGCTGAAATACTATGGTGGCCATGCTTTTTTTTCTGAGAGGAAAGTAATTGCCCCAGGAAATTCCATTACCACCTGCAATTCAGGCTTTCTTAACTTTTTAAATCCCCAGAGGTGGACATTTTTTTTTCTTTTTAAATCTTTTTTTCTTGAGATTTTCATAGATATCCACATACATCAAGGGACTAGTAAAATGAACTCCCAGAGGCCTGCCACTCAGCTTCAACTTCCATCACCATTTTACTCCAATCTAATAGCAGAGTGTTAATAAAAGACATCTGGTGGGAGTCTGTTCTACCATCACTACTTCATTAAATACTTGAGTGCTATGTGTTAGGTACTAGAGATTCAGAGGTGATCTGTGCAGACATAAATTGCTCTAGGGGAGGGAATCAAATTAGCATGTAATTTGACACACAATTGGGATATCACCACATAACTGGAACAATCTTATTATCAGTGGGGATGGAAGGTAAAATAGTATGTGGTGGTAGTAAGTGGCCTCAGGCCTCAGGAGCTACCTAGATTGGTCAGGAAAGACCAGTCTTGGCAGATAACATTTATGCCAAGATCTGAAAGCCTATCATAGCTGTGGAACCAGCCATGAGGAGTGTCTAGACATTAACTCTTGTTTCCATATGACTTAGAACTGTACATGAGAAAAGTGTTTTGTCAACACACCACCAACACCAAGAAGTATCTGTTGAACAGTGTATAGGATGTGTGTGTGTGTGTATGTGTGTGCACACCCATACGTGCCAATACTGGGACTTGAACTCAGTGCCTATGTACTCTCCTTTAATTTTCCACATCAGAGTAGCACTCACTTGAGCCACAGCTCTACTTCCCAGCTTTTTGATAGCTAATTGGAAATAAAAGTCTCACCCACTTTCCTACATGGAAAGTGGCTTTGAACTGTGATCCACAGATCTCAGGCTCCTGCGTAGCTAGGATTACAGATATGAGTCACTGGTGCCAGGTTTGTGCATTCTCATGTAATCCTAAAGAAGTTTCAAATATGTGTACACAGTCACCGAAGGGGAAAGAGACATCAAGGTAGAATACCAGAAGTGGATGTGGACAGGCCTTGGAACAGTGCATTTGTTCCTCTTCTGCGGGGCTGCATCTACCACCCCAGACTCCTGGTGTATATCTGCAGCACTCAGCAGAAAGCCAGGGGCTGAGGGGCTGCTTCACTGGGATCCTCTGTAAGCCACTTCACCTGTTTCTTGATTTGTAAATTCTCTGCCTACTGCTTAAGCTCACTGGGAAGATCAAAGGAGTGAACATTTGGTTTGGGGGTGTTCAGATATAGTTATTGTTAATCAGGATTCTAGATAAGGATGCTGCCCACTCATGTTCCTTGGTAAATCATTGGAGTAACTTAATAACTTGAGCCAACCAGGAAAAGGGAGGACACTGGACAATAGTGTTTTGCAGCATTCATTGGAAAGAAGTCTTACCACAAACCTAGTCTGCTAGAAAGAGGAATACATGGCCAGTTACCATTATCTGAACCACAATTTTTCATCTTTCATTGACTTAAACTCAAGTCCTGTCAGCCTTGTCTTATATTTATATGCTCTCCCTGTAATATATTCCTTCTTTTGTGTGGGACAGTATTAGGCTGTGGCCTGAGAGTGGTTTCTTAGCTTTTCACTCAAGGCTGGTGCTTCTACCACTTGAGCCATAGCTCCACTCATGTCTGGCTTTTGCTGGTTAATCAGAGATAAAAGTCACAGACTTTCTTGTCAGGGCTGACTTTGAACAGTGATCCTCAGATCTCAGCCTCCTTAGGATCACAGGTGTGAGCCACTGGTGCCTGGTTCTTTTTTTTTTTGTGAGTACTTAATTTTGTATGGATGGTTCAGGGAAAGAGGGGCCTGGGCCAGTTTCATTGCTTCTCAGTTGGGATTGTAGGAGAACTTGAAAAATGGGATTACATTGTGTCTGGAATGGAAACATGCCCACCTTCTCAGGGTAGATAAGCTGTACTCCTTCCAGAGGTGGTAGAACCCTCTGGAAGAACTTTGGTTGGTCTGTCCTGAAAGGTCAGTTGCTCAGAAGCCTGCCTGTGTAGGGTGCTGCAGCGATCTTGCTCCAAAGGGTGAAGACTATAAATACAGGGGATTTCTAGGATGGGGAGAGGTGAAAAAAGAGATTGCTCAGGGAGAGTGCGCAGGAGCAGCCGAGGAGGCCTGGGGAGCCGGAGGGGCCCAGCACTGTCTTCTGCAGAAATTGGGCCGCAGATCTGCCAGGAAACTGCAGGACCAGTGATGGGAAAATGGGCATTCTCTGGGAACTGGATAAACTAGTAAGCTAGGAGAGCCCAAAGTTCACCTGGGTCTTGTCTGTGTTAAGCAGCAGCCCTACTTTTATCTCAGCATGGTGGAGCACAGTAACACAGCTTAGCCAAGCCAAACCAAACTGGCACTCGGAATCCTGGTTCACCTTTCTGCACATTCTGATGAGCCACCAGTTTTTATTTGCATTGGGATTTCAGTTCACTAAGCATTTTCACACCCATTATCTCCTTCATTCCTTTCAACAACACTGAGGAGAAGGTGAGCAGGTATTTTTTTTTTTATCTCCCTATGAGCAATGAAAAAAGAAACAAAAGTTAAAAGCCCTAAGAGAGAAGGCTAGAATGGAACAGTGAAGATTTACAGATAAATGCTTGTTTTCCTGTGCATCGTGCCACAATATATTACCAAAAGCCATGGAGTTACAGCCTCTGACATGTCTAAGGCTCAGGTCCTTCCTGGACTGTTTGTTCCCTGAGCTCAGGAACGCTGTGGACATTTAGTAGAAACGTTGTTTTATTGAGGTATAATTTATGACCACTAAAACACACGAGTCTGAGGTTTACGATTTGATGCACTTTTCTGTGTGTACATCCCACGTACCTATCGCCTCAATAAAAACTGAGATCATTTCCATATACAAGGAACACTTCCTCCTGCTCCTTCCCCATGATTCTACTCTGGAGATGACTGGCATCCCAGTACCTACCACTGAGCTTCATTTAGCCTGTTCTTGAATTTCATCTGTATGGAGTCAATAGTTTGTGAAGAGACTCCAGAACCTGGCACACGACAGGTATACCATGTGAGAAAAAGCCTTGGTTCTTAAGCTACCTGGAGAGTGTGTCACTGGGAAACGGTGGGAGGTTAGTAACCTGTCCAGAGTAGGAGGCTGGTCAGGCTCCCTGATTCTGATCTGAAGCTCCCTGGTGGCTTCAAGACAGTGCCTTCTCTGGCTTTAAAGAGATGGGTCTCATGTTCTTCTGGGCAAGCAGTGCCCCCTGCTGCCTGTTATCGTGGCCCTAGATCCTTCTCCGTGGGGAAACAGGATCACGCAGGCCAGGATCCCAGTACACTGATGAGCACAGAGCAGGACCTTGTGAAATGAAGTTCACCTGCCATTTTATTTTCATTGGAAAAGAGATTTTCCTCAGCTTTGGGGATTTTTCTTCCCTAGAATAGATTCAGGGAGATCCTTTTGGTGGAGCATTGCTGCCCCCCTGTGGGCATCTGGTAACACTACTATAGAGCAAGACATCCAAGCTTGGTGGTTTTCATTCATTTCAAGGTCTCATGTCCTGTGGCTCCTCTCCTGCAAAATCCTGGTCCGCTGGCCACTGAGAGTTAGATATCCACATCCTCCAGCAGTTAAGTCTTAGTTTATGGTGGTGGCAAGCAAGTGTGGGACTTCTGGTATGAGAGAGAAAGAGAGAGAGAGAGAGAGAGGGAGAATATCAGTCCCAATTGTGTGAGTAGGAGGTGGGGGCAGATAGAGCTCCCATCCCTCCTTCTCAAGGGAATCTGGGCTGGGTGGATGCTTTGAGAGTCTGTCTGGTACTGTCTAATGAGATCTATTCTTGGGGCGACAGAGGTGGGGTGAGGGAGGCTTCTTAGCAGGGGGACCAACAGCCCCTCCTATGTGTTTTGGTGGCTTTTTTTTTGCACCTGTGGCTGGGTGGTGGTGTAACGGCCCAGCCTGCCTCCTCTTGGCACGTGGCTTGGGGTGATGTTATCTCTAACTCTGTATTTTTAACTCTTCTTTCCAGAGGATGTGGCTTCTGTGGGAGAGCTTCAAAGGGTACCCTATTTGTCCCTGTCAGCAACCATGACGTCAGGGAAATGGGAGGGGACTGCCCCGGGCTCAAACACCTGCAAGGAAGTGGGAGACTTTTTCCACTTCCTGTTCTACTTCTGGCTACTGACTTCGATGTCTGACCTGCTTATTAATGCAGCTGGATGTGTACTATCAGAGGAAACCCTCAGCACATGTGTGTATGAGTAAAGGGAGGCCTGAAGCCTGTCCTACTGGCCAGGTGGCCTAGACACAGACAGAGGTAGGGCTGGTGGTCCTCAGACTACCCCAGCAATCAGCACATCTATTTGTGAGAATGTCAGCACTGGCTTTCCTCATGGCTTGTTTCCCTATGTTCTCCCATCGCATTCAGAACCCCTCCTTCTCACATGTTGTTGATGAAGAAGGCATATTGGGGACAAAGTTTAGGATGGGTCACATGGAGAGACTAAAGTAGACCAGGAAAAATACCCTTTGGCTGTGGATATTGGTGTGATCGCATATGACTAGTGCTCACACACCCAGAACAACTGTCTTCCAGCTCTGTTGGGTAGAAGAGCGACTGCCTGTGGTCTTCCCTGGTCAAGGGTTCACCATTCAGGTTTGGATATTTCTTGCCAAGTTACTTTTTGCGCTTAGCATAACTGAAACCATGTCTTTCCTGGCCTCTTCCTGCACGAATCCCCACTTTTCTTTCTCTGAGATTGTATTTCCCACCTCCCTACCCTTCAAACTCAGCTTCCTCTCTAGTGCCACGTGGTTCATTTGGTGACATCTATTATGTGCCAACAACTGTGTGAGCTACTGGGGGACACACTGATGGATGAGGCATACTTCCTGTCCCAAGGCCCACAGTCAGAGGGACTTCCTTTCTGAGTGTTACCTGAGGTTTGATGGTATTAGGGCTTATGTGATCCCAGGAGAACTGGATGGTGTAGGTGGACCAACAAAGCTAACACTTTAAGACTCAGATAGCATCTATGGAGGGTAATAGCTGCTCTGTCAAAGCCAATGACCCTAAGTGGATGATCCTAAAGTAGTGGCCATCCCTGCCTAATTTCTGGACTAGACAGTGCTGCCAACTCAGACAAGTCTGAGACAAGTCTCTGAGGGGTTTTCAGACAATCCTCTAGAGTCCTAGGTTGGGGTTATGAGAGGCCTTGCCTCCAGGTTTCCTCACGTGCTTACCTCCAGGCTAAACAATGCCTAGTTCCTTACAGCTGGGACCTCTGCTATGGTGGGGTTAGCCCAAGAGCTAATCTAATGAGCACGGGAGACTTTCTCCTGGACCTCCTCTCAAGTCACTTTGACTCCTTTTAACATGCAGAGCCAGACACAAGCACAGAACGGTCAAATGATGCCTGTGTCCCCAGCATTCACCTTCACTCCACCTGCTCCTGTTCTTGCCCTGAGACCTCTGTCCTCACTGGCTACAGACTGAGTGCCTGAGACATGGGGGTGGTGGTGGGGGGGTACTTTCAGGATGGAGAAACACTGGGTTTGGGTAACTCTTGTCTTCAAAGGGGGAAGATCTGACTCAATTCTCCTGCCCAGGCCTTTCACTTTGCTCTGACCTTGAGCTGGGCCTGAGGGAAGGAGGAAAACATTTCTCCTTGCATAGGTCTTCAGATGGCCATAGGGTCACAGTGACATCTGCGTCCTGCCACTCACTGGGCTAGAAAGGCTCTACAGGCTTCCTTAGGCTTATTTTAGCCTGAGCCTCCTCCAAGCTTCATGGCAGAGTCTGTTTGGCTCATTCACTGACTTCCAGGCTCCTGCACCTGCCCCCAGTCCTGGGTGGGGAGTGGGGGGGTCCCTTAGCCTCAGCCTCAGTGTAGCTGATTCCCAGAGCAGGTCTCCCCCACCCACACGCAGCCACCCACACTTTCCTTGCCTGGATCTGTTTTATATAGAACAAAGTGAATTACCGCTTTAGGGGAAAAAAAAGACAAACTAATTTGCCCTGAGTTTTTAACGGTTGATAAAGGCTTGCTCTACTAACCCTCCCAGGGGCATTTTCATTTAATACAGAGAAGAGAATGCTTTAATTAAAAGAAATTCCCAGTGGTAGGAACTCTGGCACTGTGTCAGAGGAGATGGTTTTAGGAAAGAGGCCTTGGAAGTCCTGGTGGCAAATACCACCTTTGAAAGACAATCCCTGTCTTCTCCTGTGAGTGACCCCACTTTGATTGCCAGTCTGGAGGGCCATTGTTCCATTTAGTAATCTCAGAGGAATGTTATTAAAGCTGAGGGTCAGGTAGTCTAGATAGAATTGGACAGTCCGCAAGGTGCTGGCTCTTACTTCTATAGGAGACCCAGGGAGCTGCGGGGAGCTTTCTGTCCTATGTGATTATTTATATTTTTGTTGCAGTCCTAAGGCTTGATCTCAGGGCCTAGTGTTGTCCTTTAGCTTTTTTGCTTTCAGCTAGTGCTCTATCGCTTGAGCCATAGCTCCACTTCTGGCTTCTTGGTGGTTAATTGGAGATAAGAGTCTCATAGACTTTCCTATCCTGGCTGGCTTTGAACGGTGGTCTTCAGATCTCAGCCTCCTGAGTAGCTAGGATTACAGGCATGAGCCACTGGAACCTGTCCTACCTGACTTTTCAGATATTGTATTTCTGAAGCGCACAGAGGTGGGGCACAGGCACCAGGTCACATATTAAAGCTGATAGTTCCATCCCTGTGAGAGGAAGCACATCTGAATTGAAGCTGGCTGGCTTTGAACATGTCTGGCTGGTATGGTGTGCTAGACATGGAGACATTTGGGGGAAGAAGCCCCTCCAGGCCTTAGGAAGTTTTGGGCCTTGGTTTTGGCCTTGGTCAGGTATTATTGGGTGGGTGACTGAGTCATCTCTGAGATGTGTTCGTATCAGAACCTCTGTCCCAGGGGCTGGGAAGTTGGCTCAGTGGTAGAGTGCTTGCCTTGCATGCATGAGGCCCTGGGTTCGATTCCTCAGCACCACATAAGCAAAAAAGAAAAAAGCTGGAAGTGGCGCTGTAGCTCAAGTGGTAGAGCACTAGCCTTGAGCTGAAGAGCTGAGGGACAGCGCCCAGGCCCAGAGTTCAGGCCCCACGACTGGACCCCCCCCCAAAAAAAAAAAAAAACCCTCTGTCCCAGAGGGAAGGGCACAATAGTTAGAGGCTTAGGGGAGAGCTTATGGGGTCCCAGGGACTCCACCTCTTGTCTCTGAGGTGAGGATGTCTTTGCTTGAGAGGAGAGTG
Source organism: Dipodomys ordii (assembly GCF_000151885.1). NCBI lineage: Eukaryota > Metazoa > Chordata > Mammalia > Rodentia > Heteromyidae > Dipodomys > Dipodomys ordii. The sequence continues at coordinate 6,627,663 of NW_012267300.1, forward strand.
TATCTCCCTTTCTTCATTTTCTTGTCCAAGATGGTGGAAATGTAAAATCCTGATGGGGACTCACCTCCCTCCAGCTCTGTTCTTAGACTGGTATCTTCAAGGGCCTGGGTCTGGGGCAGAAAAATGTACTGTTTCTGTGTAAAATCAATCCCAAGAGGAGAGGTGAAGATGTTTCTGGATGGGCAGTAGGTGCCATTTTGGGAACACTTGCTACGTGGTCTCTGCCTGCCAGATTCCAACTACAGATCACTAGCACCATGTATAATGATTTCTACGAGGTGGTGGCCCAGGGGTGGGTCATGAAAATGGAAGGGCATGGCTCCAAACTTGTGATGAAGGTTTTCCTGGCCATTAGCTTACTAAGTGGAAATTTTTAAGCAAATATTCCAAGAAGGGATTGTCTTAAAACAGCTTAAGTTAGGCATTCTGGAAAGCATAATGAACAGGTGCCTTGGTTTCTCTCTAGTGATCAACTGCATGCAGAAAATGCCCCCAACCAAACCAGTGAAACAGAGGCCCAGTTTCTGGTCTCTAAGTAACTTTTAATGAAGTCAAGGGCAGCAGAATGATCCAAAGTATAGCTTGGATACATAGCGGAGCAGAGAGGGCCTAGACAATGAGATCATCTTTCCCCACATCTTGAGAAACACTAATAAAGATATTTTTATGAACACTATTGAATAAAATCCATCAACGCTCATAATATTTTCTAGGAATGCTAGTTCCTGGAGATGCTATGGAAGACCCATTATTCAATGGAAGCACAGAGGAAGTCTTTGGAGAGGGCAGGGAGGTCCTCCACAGCCAGGAGACGCTGCCGCAGCCTCCCCGTTTGCTGTGAACATGAACTTGACTATGTCAGCCGCCATGAGGGAACAGAAGGAAAGCAGTAGTCATTAGCAGCAATCCAGCAAGCTTCATTGCAAATTCAGGTGGGATTCCGTGGAGGCCAGAGACATGAGGGGAGCCTTCTTCTCCATGGGGTAGAAGAGGAGGGATGAAGGAGGGAGCTCGGGATCTTCTTATCATCTTGCCAACCTGGGGTGAGGAAGAGCAAAAGTCAGGCTGGATAGGGAGGAGGGCCAGCACTTTAGGGATGTGATGGAGATAGCTCTCTCGAAGCTGTAGAACTTGATCTGTACTAGGTGGGGGATGGGCATGAAGGCTCAAGACAAGATTCACGTTAATGAGTATAATGTCTTCTTATATTGAGCGGAGAGAGTTATGCTTGGGAGAGAAGACACAAGGAAAGGGACTGGGAACCCCTTTAGCCTCACAGGGAAAGAGGTACAGCAGGAGGTATGTAGCATACATGAGTTGGTGGCTAAGTTTCTCTTATCTTTCACACATTAGCTGTGTGGTCCTTAAGGTTACTTGGCTTCATTTTATTTCTAAATTGATAGGAGGCTGAGATCTGAGGATCATGATTTGAAGCCAGCCCTGGAAGGAAAACCTATGAGACTTCTGTCCCAATTTACTAGCCAAAAGCTGGGAGTGGAGCTGTGATTCAAGTGGTAGAGCACTAGCATTGAGGGGAAAAAGCTAAGACACAGCATCTGTACCCTGAGTTCAAGCCCCAGTGCTTGTACAAAATAAAATAAAAGGAAGCCAATAACTGTACTTCATAGGGGAGGCATGGCTCACTCAAAGAGGCCAAAATGAATGTATTACAATTAAAAAACACAAAAACCTCCAAATGTTTCTGCCATTGTTAACAAAAGGAATTTTTAATAAGGAAGAACAGAGCTAGGTACCAGTGACTCATGCCTGTAATCCTAGCTACTCAGGAGAATGAGACCTGAGGATTATAGTTTAAAGCCAAGCAGGGCAGAAAATAAGACTCTTATCTCCAACTAACAAGCAAAAAGCTGGAAGTGGCGATATGGCTCAAATGGTAGAGCTCCTGCCTTGGGTGAAAAAGTCAAGTGCAAGTGTAAGGTCCTGGGTTCAAACCCCAATATTGGCACCAAAAAAAGGAGGGGGGAAGGAAGAGAAGAGTTCTGTGGGCAAGTGTTAGGATTTTTTTTTTTGGGTCCGGTCGGAGGGCCTGAACTCTGGGCCTGGGCGCTGTCCCTCAGCTCTTCAGCTCAAGGCTAGCTCTCTACCACTTGAGCCACAGCGCCACTTCTGGCTTTTCCCTTTTTGCTTATGTGGTGCTGAGGAATCGAACCCAGGGCCTCATGCATGCAAGGCAAGCACTCTACCACTGAGCCACCTTCCCAGCCCAAGTGTTAGGATTTAAAAGCAAATTCCTATAGGGAAGTTGGAGCCTCACCCTGAGACCCAAATCCCCACCCTCCTTCTTCCCTCCTTTGCTGGTCTCTCACCTCAGCTGGACCACAGCCGCAGGGTCATGAACACGTTGTATCCTGCCACTTTGAGGAGGAGGATGCGGAGCCCGATCACTATCAAGTTTTGAAAGTTTAGGTTCATATCTGTAAAACCAAAAGCCGTTATGTTATGTGTGTGCACCTCCACACACCTCCCCACGATGTACCTACCAATAGCTTCCCCAAAGCTGGGAGGGACAGATGGGGGTGAGCCTCCATTCCTGGACCTATCTCTCTTTGGGCTTCTGTGAGTTTTTCCTCTTGGGTCAACAGTATTGTGTTTCAAAACAAAAATGCTAATTGGACTTGGTCCTTATTTTATTTCTGAGTCCTACTGGGGATGGTAGGTGCTCAGGACAGTCATAGTCCTTCAGGCCTGGGCCCCCGGGTGAGACTAGTGGCTGACAACTGGTGATAACTCATATGGGAATGAGGTAGTGGCCGGGGTTCTTGAGAGAAAGGATCTGTCTAAACCCGTGTGAATTTTGCTCTTTCCCTTGAAAGAAAGCAACCCTTCTCATTTTGCCCCTCCACAGCTATGGAGGAAAGTGTCTGGCTCGTTCAGGGTGCTGTTGAAGGGAATCAGAAATTTCACAGCTGGACACCCAGCTGTTTTCTTTGGCTCTCCTGACACAGGAACTGCTGAAATAAATACAGAGGCCTAAACCTAAGACTGAGTCATTGGCCTAGGAAAACTGGGGATCCACCCTCCAAGAACTTAGAGTGGAAAAAAAAATTTAGATATGCTGAGAGGGATTCAAGAAAGATCCTGGTCAGCTTTGAGTAGCTGAGAAATCTCCAGCTGCTTCATCTTCAGATCCATTCCCCAGACCCTTTTCTCTCTCCAGTGAGGGTTCTTGGGCCCATTACCTCCCCAACATTGTGTAAAGCCGGGTTAGACCCCTCTCTTACCTGTTTCAAAGCTTTTCTCTACCAACTTGGCATTGCAAGAATGATCTACAATGAAAAACAAAGAAATTTTCTTAGATTCCAGAGCAGGCTGACCCTTCTACCCAGACCTTCCCAATGGTTATGTCAGTGAATGTCTAGCAACCTTTCCATGGTGAGATTTTTTTTTTTTTTTTTGCCAGTCTTAGGGCTTGAACTCAGGGCCTGGGCTCTGTCTTTGAGCTTCTTTTGCTTAAGGGTTGCAACTTTATCACTTGAGCACAGCACCCCTTCCGGCTTCTTCTGTTTATGTGGTACTAGGGAGTCGAACCCAGGGCTTCATGCATGCTAGGGAAACACTCTACCATTAAGCCATATTCCAGCCTGGTGAGGGAGCTTGTTGCTTAGGGTACCTACGAGGGCAGCCATGGCCTTGACAAGACTGGCACTTTGGCTTCCAAGTCATTCAACAAATACTGGCTGTTGAAGACACAAGCTTCATGATGTGAGCACAAAGAGCCATCAACACAGACACTGTCCTTGGGAAGGCTCCAGTCATAGTCATATAGGGGCACTGAGAAGATACATAGTGACAAGGCCCATAGGGCTTCTTATATGTTCCAGAAAGTTTTGATCCCCAGCTATGTTGGTTTGTTCTCTTCATGTCAAGATATCATGTCCAACTACCATCCTGAATGCTTTGTTGTCCTTCTCATATCTGCCTGGGTATATCTTTGACACTCAAGTGGCATTGCTCATTCAACTCCCTGCATTCAACTAGTCTGAGCCTCCATTCTTCTTCTTCTGCTACTACTCTTGGCATATTATTTACTCTTCCCACAGCTTGATGTGTGTGTGTGTGTGTGTGTGTGTGTGTGTGTGTGTGTATGTGTGCATTAGGGCTTGAGCTCATAGGGCTGAACACTGTCTTTTAGCTTTTTTGCTCACTGTTGGCTCTCTACCACTTAAGCCACAGCTTCACTTCTAGCTTTTTGCTGGTTAAGTGGAGATAAGAGTTGCATGGACTTTTTTGCCTGGACTTTTTTGCTTTGAACCAGGATAATGACAGGCATGAGCCAATGATACCCAGCAAGCTTGATCTTTTAAACATGTAAATTGGGAGTTACTTTACAGCTTACAGCCCATCAGTAGCTTCCCAGTGTATTTATTTATTTTTTGGGTCCGGTTGTGGGGCCTGAACTCTGGGCCTGGGCGCTGTCCCTCAGCTCTTCAGCTCAAGGCTAGCGCTCTACCACTTGAGCCACAGCGCCACTTCTGGCTTTTTTCTTTTTGCTTATGTGGTGCTGAGGAATTGAACCCAGGGCCTCTGGCATGCAAGGCAAGCGCTCTACCACTGAGCCACCTTCCCAGCCCTCCCAGTGTATTTAGAATAGTATCTTCCTTCATATGGCTGTGATACCTGTGACCTGCCCTTCCCAGGAATTTTTCCTTTTTTGATGAAGATGGAGCTTCCTAGGAGGAGAACCCTAATCTGATTTGACTTGATTTTTCTAATGCCTGGTATGTGTAACTGCACAGTTGGTGGGTGTGGGATGAATGAGTGGCTACTCTAAACAACAGTAGGGAGGGGGGGACTTGTAGAGTGTTAAGGTAAAACCAAGTTTGAGTCAGTGTCCACCACTGCCATCTTTTCTTTATTCTTTTCTCCTCCCTTCTTTTTTTATTTTCCTTTTCTTCTTTCTGTTTTTCTGCTAGTATTGGGGCTTGAATTCAGGGCCTGGGCACCGCCCCTTAGCTTTTATGCTTAAGGCTGGTGCTCTACCACTTGAGCCACAGCTCCATGACTGGCTTTTTGCTGATTAATTGGAGATAAGATTTTCACAGATTTGTTTACTCAGGCTGTTTTCCAACTGCCATCCTCAGATTTTAGCCTCCTGAGTAGTTAGGATTACAGGCATGAGCCATCAGCACCCAGCACCACCATCCTCTCTTCATTGCTTTTGGCCCAAAACATTCTGCAGCATAGCAGGATGTGGTTCACTGCTCTATGGTAAAAAGAGGGTGAAGGTTTTGCTGACAACTGATAAGCCTGTCAATATCAACCTGAACATCTTTTAGACATCACTGACCTGTGCTTTGGATAGAACTATGGCTCTCCTGAAAGCAAGGAAACAGCTTGCAGAGCTACTGGGAGACACTCACCTGAGCTAGGGAGGGAGACTTTCTCCTGGAAGACACCAGTGCACTCAAAATCAGTTTTTTTGCTCCAGGCCACTGCACCATTGCTCTTGAAGTCTATGGACCTCATGTCCAGCACAGTTTTTCCAGAGTAAAATACTTCAGAGTCCATGGCTTCAGACCCCTGCGTCACATTGATCTGAGAATCAAAATCAGTGAACAGGCAGATGGAGGTGTTTCGGAATTTCGGGTCTTTCATCTGGTATACCGAGGGCTCAGGGTTTTTGATATCTGTGGATCAAGAGGACCATGGTTAGGAGAAACTCTTGCTTCCCTGTTTTACCTCAATCTAGGCTTGAGTCCAGGTGCCAATGATGGATAGCAACAGATCTCTTTGGGGCTAGCCACTCTTCTCATATTTTTGGGTAATATTTTAGAAAACAACTGCTCTTACCATTCTAGAAAACCAGAAATGTAGGGCTACTTATTTATATCTATGAATATACGTATATGTCTACTTGTGTATATATATATGTATATGTATACATATATGTATACACATACACACATACATATATGTCTACTTCTGTATGTATATATGTATATGTATACATATACACATATACATATAGACTTGTTATTATTGTTTTTGTGCCATACTGGGGCCTGAGTGCTATCCCTTAGCTTTTTCACTCAAGGCTAGTACTCTACCACTTGAACCATACACCAGTTCCAGCTTTATGCGGGTTAATTGGACATAAGAGACATAAGGGGCTGGGAATGTGACTTAATGATAGAGTGCTTGGCTAGTATGCATGAAGCCCTGTGTTCAATTCCTCAGTACCACATAAACAGAAAAAGCTGGGAGTAGTGTTCAAGTGGTAGAGTGCTAGCCTTGAGCAAAAGAAGCTCAGGGACAGTGTCCAGGCCCTGAGTTCAAGCCCAAGGACTGGAAAAAAAAATCTTAAGGACTTTTCTGCCCAAGTTGGCTTCAAATTTGATCCTCAGATCTGAGCCTCCTGAGTACTTAGGATTACAGGTGTGAGCCACTGGTGCTTGGTGTTAATGATATATCTTAAATACTTCTTAAGTGGAACTTCTTTAAAACCCCAACAAACCTAGACAACAATATTGCTCCTGAGAGACAAAATAAGTGTAGAGAAAAGAGTCTCAGTAAAGTAAGCCTTCATCTAGAGATTTAGAGTGCTCCCCTCGCTTAGGCTGGGCATTGTCAGGAAATGGATGTGTATGATTTGCTGACATTAAATTGGAAAATCCTATCATATCACTAGGAGTTTTTTCTCTCATGGCTAAAATATTTGGACTACAACAACATCCGAATCAAAGTCACAACTCTTCTATTTGCTAGAGAAAAGGTTTTGAGTTAGTCATACCAGCTCTTTAAAGTCTTAGAAATTTTGTCTGGTAAATGGAGATGTTATGTTATCCACTTTTCTGAACAAGCTAATCTGAGAAACAAATCATTTTTTTTTTTTGGTCCCGTCGTGGGGCCTGAACTCTGGGCCTGGGCGCTGTCCCTCAGCTCTTTAGCTCAAGGCTAGCGCTCTACCACTTGAGCCACAGCACCACTTCCGG